>NW_024467315.1:441348-513906 GCF_000600275.1 Aspergillus ruber CBS 135680 | reverse complement strand
GGAGATCTTCTCATCTAGTAGGGATAGAATCTCCAGTATGTCCTCATCTTCTTGCTTTTCACTCGTAGCCCGGGCTTGTAGGATATTACTGACATGCCTTGTCAGTTCATGGTCCAGCTGCCCATCCGGACTCCGGGGCTCTGGGAGAGCTGGTGGTGGATTATCTATCAAATCCATGTCCATATCCATGTCCATGTCTGGTGACACTGAGGTTGGCAGAGTTGTAACCTGTTCATCTGGGGTGCTCTCTACTGGGGTTGTCTGTTTATCTGGCTTATCTGGTTTCAGTCGTTTGCGGATACCCGCCCGTTTGGCAGTGCCATAGATCAGGCTGTTATCCCATTGTTGGGGTGTGCCTAGGGTGCGGTCTCTGGCTGAGAGGCGGGTGACAGGTGCCATCACGAGAGGTGTGAGTAGTGGAGAAGCGTTATAGTAATCACGGCAGACTAAGATGGAATGCTCGGTCGAGTCTCCGATTGGTCGCGGCGGAGGAGAACGGAGGAATTCTCCATCCTACCATTTGTCAGGCCTAATTCATGCATCTCTGACAATGATACGAGGAATATGTGGTGACAGTAAGCACCTATACTGACGATGAATTCGTCAGTACTCTTCTCTATCCCATATACATATAAAGATGTCCTTCACTTCCCTTCGTCAATGGATCTCCAAGCGCAAAGCAACCCTCTCGAGAATCGATCAGCCATTCCACTAGTCTTCCACCGGCAATTGTTGACTATTGTTCCTAGATTTTAAAGTCTGTCCAGGAATCACACACAATGTCTCAGACATACAAGAGTGTCGCCCTCGTTGGTGTAAGTGCATTCTACTCAACCTTCATGAAAGTAAACTCACATTTCCACAGGCCAGTGGCAACATCGGCAAAAATCATCTTAGATGGCCTCATTATCTCCCATCAGTTCAGTATCACCGTCCTGTCTCGCAAAGAGAGCGAGACGACTTTTCCCAGCCGGGGTTTTTGTCTATAAGACCGACTTTTCCGATGCCGGCCTCGAAACGGCCTTCCGGGGCAAGGACGTCGTCATCTCCGCCCTCGGAGCGACTGGGTTCGGTAAGCAAAGAAGATTGTCGATGCTGTCCTTCGCGCCGGTGTCCGACGATTCCTTTTCTCAGAGTTCTCCGCCAGCAACCAAGACGAGGCCGTGCTTCAGCTTCTGCCTCTCTTTGGCCAGAAGAAGGAACTCATTGAGTAGCTGAAGTCCAAGGAATCCGACACCTTCTCGTGAACCGGTGTGGCGACTGGCTTGCTGTTTGACTGGGTATGTGCTGTCCTACATCAAGACTTCGTTCGATTTGTTCTAATATTTCCTGCTGTACCAGGGTCTGGGGAATGGCTTCCTTGGATTCGACATTGCAAACAAGACCGCCACCATCTGGGACGGTGGTAACAAGAGCTTCACCCTGATCAACGAGAAGCATCTGGATCAGGCTGTCGCCTCGGTGCTGCAACACCCGCAAGGCACCAGTAATAAGTTTCTGTATGTTGCCTCTGTTGAAACTATCCAAAATAATATCCTCGCTGCGTCGGAGAAGGAGACGGGTGCCAAATGGGCTGTAAGCTCGACCACGACGGAAAAACAGGTGGACGGGGCGGTCAAGAAGCTTGGTGCGGGCGACTTCAGTGGTGCCTTTGCCCTTGTTCGCGCCACCGGCTTTGGGAACACTCCAGGATTACGTGCCAACTATGCTAAGGACGATGCTCTGGCAAACGACATGTTGGGACTGAAGCTGGATACTATCCAGGACACTGTTAAACATTTCGTTGCCCAACAAGCATGTGATAGCCACGGTTGAATACGGAATGATATTAAGTGTATACTTAAACTTGCACTGTTCAGAGTCGGAATTCTTTTAGTTAGTATATGATTGACGGTCAAGGTAGCTGACTGATACAGCAGCCCGTCCTATACTCTCAGTCCATTTAAGATCCATACTACGTACACGAAGCTGATGTTATATATAGCACTTTAGGCGAACAGGCGTCAAGCGGATGAATATTTACGCCTCGAAGCAACAACATTAGTTCAACCAAACATGACCTAATAATAGAACCCAAACTCAAAACAATGTCTATTGTCAAAACAAAAGATCATCATGGATGATACAGTTTGGTTTCTTCTTTGGGACATGCTTTCCCTGGACGATCTAATATCCCGGACATGGCTTTATTCACGACTCCACTATCTTAAGGTTTTAGTCATATATTTGAAGACGATGATGCTGAAGCCACATCATCTAGATATAAACTCGGTAGATACTCGGTAAAATTTCTTGAATCTGTTCGGCGAACCTGCGGCATCCTGATACCCTAATACCCTGATATTCTAGGATCTAACAGGGACGTATGCCAGCTCAATCTATCAAAGTATGTTTATTGTGTCATTCAAATCCAGGAATAAGGTGCAATGAACATACATTATGAAGCCTAAACTAGGTGCAAGCAGGACATCTGGCACAGCCGTTCCCAATTGACTGACTCTGATAGACTAATATAAACTATTCTGAGCCGTCACGCTTATTTTCTGTAGATTTTCCACTAGCACCAAGGCTGGGTCTGCTGCCGCGTGTTGGGCTCCTGGAAGCAAATTTGCGCACTCAGGGTGCCTATAGGGTACAGAGTAGGTATTTAAGAAGTTTTCATCTTCCCTCACTTATTCTACAACTATTCATTTTTTCATTCTTTACCAATCGCTCATTACACTCTCAACACACTCTTTCAATGGAAGCCTCAGCCTTGATGGCTGGCGTGTCCGCCACCACGGCGGTCGCTGCCTCCCTGCCAGCCAACGACATCCTCTTTGGCCTTTCTATGAACCCATCTTCGGTTACAACGAGCCCCGTCTACAATGCCTCGGCGAGCGGCCAGTTCTTTTTCCCCAATGCCACCTACGACTACTGCAACGTCACCTTCTCCTACGCACACAAGGGCCGCGGTGACAACGTCAACCTGCAGTACTGGCTGCCCAACCCGGCGAATTTCCAAAAGAGTTTCCTGGCTACTGGCGGTGTGGCATATGCTATCAATGGTGGTATTAGCTCGCTTCCTGTCAGTGTTATGTATGGTGTATGGTACGGTTGCCGGTATCGTGGACGGTGGCTTTCGGGGATTTGATAATTCGCTTGATACTGTGTTCTTGCTTGCCAATGGAAATATCAACTACGAGGCGCTGCATATGATGGGATACCGCGGTATTGGCGAGATGAAAATGATTGGGAAGGAGTTTGCCAAGGCGTTTTACGATATGGGTGATGACAAGGTTTACACGTACTACCAAAGTTGTTCGGAAGGTGGTCGTGAAGGATGGAGTCAGGCCCAGAATTACCCGGGTGTCTATGATGGCGTTATTCCTGGTGCACCGGCGATTCGATATGGTCAGCAGCAAGCTAACCACTTCTACTCCAACGTCATGCAGAAGACCCTGGACTACTACCCCCGCCTTCCTGCAAACTCGAGCGTATCGTCAACGCCACTATCTCCGCTTGTGATCCCCCCCCGACGGAAAGAAAGATGGCGTGGTCGCCCGGACGGACCTCTGCAGGTTGCATTTCGACGTAAGCTCTACCATCGGCCTGTCCTACCACTGCGATGCCAGCAGTGGCAGCAGAATCGGCCTGGAATTTGGCAAGCGCAAGTGTTAAACGGGTATGGGATCTAGCAGCACCACACTCGCCATCAACGGAACCGTCTCTGCAAAGGGTGCGGCAGTGGCGCAGACGATCATGGATGGTCTGCATGATTCCAAGGGTCGCCGGGCGTACATCTCCTACCAACCCTCTTCATCTTTCGCAGATGCCGAAACGAGCTATAACTCCGTGACCGACTCGTACGAGTTGAGCATCGCTTCGACCGGTGGTGAATGGATCGCTCGCTTCCTGGAGCTCCATCAGGCGGATAACCTGTCTACCCTTGACAACGTGACGTACGACACTCTGCGTGACTGGATGGAACTCGGCTGGAAGCGTTACAAGGATGTTCTTCAGACTACCTGGGCGGATCTATCCAAGTTCCAGTTTGCCGGTGGCAAGATCCTTACTTTCCACGGTGAATCCGACCAAAGCATTCCCACGGGTTCTTCAGTCCACTTCTACGAATCTGTCCACGATACCATGTACCGGGACATAAAGTACAATGGGTCCACTACCGCCATGGGCGACTGGTACCGCCTCTTCCTTGTCCCTGGTGCATTGCACTGCGCTACTAATGACGTACAAGCGAACGGTCCCTTCCCGCAAACTAACCTTGCTGTGATGATCAACTGGGTTGAGAAGGTGGTTACTCCGCAGACACTCAATGCGACTCATCTTGCAGGTGACTATGAGGGACAAAATGCGCCGTTGTGTGCTTGGCCGTTGCGGCCATACCGGGCGGATGGTGAGAAGATGGTGTGTACGATCAGGCGTCTATTAATACGTGGAAGTATGGTTTTGATGCGTATGATATGCCGTTGTACTAGGCTGGGGCTGGGGCTAAGATGGAGATGCTGTATATTAGTTTAAAGATAGCATATCGCTCGTTCATTTCCTGCTATCCAAATCTATATTCAATATATCAAATCCGACCCCGTAAATACCCCAGGCAGTAAAAATCAGATAAGATAAACGGTTTGATCTTATCTTGGCACAATCTTGGCTTTTGGCCATGCCCAAAGGGGTAATTGACAAGGGTAATGGTTGATCGATTCGATTTGGAGCAATACAGGCGTTATAAAAGGATGAGTACATTTTCAGATAGGGCCACTCTAAAGTGTGCTACGTAGTCGGAGATGCCAGTCGATCGACATGCATGTATAATCTATGCACACGCCACAATATGCAATCCTATGCACCTGTATGCAACCATAGATACATCAAACTTCACCCAGCATATCCAAGGCGAACCTACAACCCAGCAGCCGCAACGAGCGTATCTAACGCGGACGAATGCGTCGACGCATCGACCAGACCCAACGGCCCTGTCCACGCCTCCCCTAACTCATCATTTTCCGCATCCCGATCCTTCCTCCAAATACTCTCTGCCGAAGCCTTAATCACCTTCTCGTAGTCATTATCTGGCGCAACGTCATTCAGCGCCGCGAGGTTGCGGATGAAAATACCCTTGAACTGGGTGGAGTTTTCGTCACAGGCGTCCGGGTCGCAGGATTCTTGGATGACGTTGGTGGTAGAATTAGTGAATGTTTTTATGGCGGCTTTGGCGATATGGGAGGCGGAGGTTAAGTAGGTTTTGTTTTCGTTGATGGTGTAGAGCTCAGTGAGGGCACCGAGGATTATGCCTTGGTTGTAGGTCCATCTTTTGTTTTGTTAGTATAGCCTACTGTGGTAGTGTATCGGGGATCGGGCGTACTCAGTCTGTCCATTGTTCTTGCAGTCGTCAGTCAATCCGTCGTTAATGGTGCCATTGTCGTTGATGAATCCAACAGTCGAAAACCAGTTCCACAGGTTCTCTGCATCCTGGCGATACTTCTGCTTGTTCGAAGCGCGGTTGGCCAGATGCGCAGCGATCGACAGGAAGAGCTCGTTCGTGACAGCGTTGACGTAGACGTTTGTTATATCGGAATAAATGCCAGTGCCTCCGCAGGAAGC
Organism: Aspergillus ruber CBS 135680; assembly: GCF_000600275.1. Taxonomy (NCBI): domain Eukaryota; kingdom Fungi; phylum Ascomycota; class Eurotiomycetes; order Eurotiales; family Aspergillaceae; genus Aspergillus; species Aspergillus ruber. The sequence continues at coordinate 508,305 of NW_024467315.1, read as the reverse complement.
TTTCTTGGTCGAATTCTAGCAGGTCAGCATGCGAATCTTTGAGCATATTGGAAGTGACCTACCAAATGCTCATAAATTCCAATCGCAACATCCAAATACTTTTGCTCCTCCGTAAGATCATACGCAGCGATCCACGCAAGCGCCCACCACCCATCATCATCATACGACCCATCAATCCACTTCCACCCAACCTCGTACGCACCATCCGTCGTTGTCGGCGTCGCTGCCATCGACGAAGCCACCCCCGACGAAGAAGCAGTCACAGACGGTGACGCGGTAGCATTCGGCTCCAACCTCCCAAACGGCAACGGATTCGACTTCGGCCCGACATAATACGTGTTATTAAACACTTCTCTTGCTGTTTCTTGCACGGTTTCCGAGGAATCGTCGATGAGCGCTAGATCCGCGAGCACGGTCATGCAGTTTGCGCCGTTCCACCAGCCGCAGGTATTCCAGATACCGGAGGATGTATTGTACCATGATTGGAGGACATCGAGGGCGGTTTCGGCGCGGGAGAGGGGGGTTGATTGGGCGGTTGTTGGTGTGAGGAGGTAGAGGGACGAGAGGAAGATTGGAGTTAAGGGCTTCATTGTCGATGGACTGTATGTATTCCCGGGTATGTATGGCCGGGGAAACAGTATACACAATGCAAAGTTCAAGGAATGTATAGTAAAGAATGTAGTGCGAAATCGACACCAAAAAAAAAAAAAGAAAAAAAAAAGAAAAATCAACAAGTCCTCCAAGAACCAAGAAAAAGCTCGCGACAAACAACCGATTTTCAGGAGACCCAAACGCTTAAATACAGATGTGATCTACACTGGGATGGGAGCCTAAAACCATATATCACATTCCGTCAGTCACATACCGGCGCCACATTCATTTTTGCTTTTCCCTTTTTCCCTTTCTCCCTTTTTCTCTTCGGGCAATTCGGATCGGAGCTGTCATCTACGTAACTGCGAGGGCTGAACTGTTGTCTTTCCCCCTCCAATGGCACCTTGCGGAACCATGGCATGACTTGACAGGCGCCGGCGCGTCGCTAAATGCAAGCCCTAAACTGTATGCGTAACTTTATTCATAGCTCCGGAGACGGGCTAAAGTTTAGTGCGCCCTTGGTTTGGTCGATCAACGGTGTTCTAGATTTCATCCCTGGGTATAACCGGCTTCTATTATCATAGTTGGGCATGCAAGATCTAAATCTATCTACTATATTATATACGCCGAATATGCACACGTCTATGTCTATGTATATGTCCCACTCCTCCTGTTTTAACTTTTATGCAACGAATAACCAGAAATTATTATCGAATTTACTTGGCGAGTTCCTATTCATCAAAGTTAGTATACCAATATCGCCGCGCGTCAGACATCTATGACACCAAGAAACTTACACTCGCCAATTTACTCCTTGCGCGGATCTGAGGACCGAAAAACACAAGGACCCATGGGACCAGAGTCAACCCAGCGCCCTGTATGCGATTAGTTGGTGTTCGGAACCCGACTCGAAATGGGAGATCATCTTACAATTCCACCTAGAAGACTAGACGCCTGGGGATAGCCCAGATTGGTGAATAATTGCCGAGTAACCAATGGGAAGACACCACCAAGAAGATTCCGGCCTGTTGTTGAAGTGTAAGTAACACAGACAGCGCATATAACAGACGCGACGCGACCGAGACAAGGAACGGGTACAGTCACTCACAGCATGATTGCGCCGCGATGGCTGAGCTCGCGTAACGGTGATAGGTATCGGCCAGGTAGTTGAAGACAGCCAAGTAAATGGAGAAGATACCCATGGTTGCGCATCCGACTGCCAATGCGGGAACAATAAACGGGATCGAAGGGTAGGATGTCCAGCCGAACCAGAAGAGGCCGATAGGCATTAGGGCGGATTCGACGCAGGCGAAGTAGAGTCTTGCTTCGGCGGTTTGAGGGAGGAGTTTGTATCGCGAGGCGATCTTGTCTTGACCGATGCTAAGGAAGGTCGCGACGATTACACCGGCGCACATGGCTGGTTTGTCAGTATACATCACCTGGATCGATGGCCTTGGAGGAATGGCATACAGGTAAAAATAGCTCCCACCTGCTCAATGTTCATACCATGGTTGGTTTCGAACACGACAGGGATCGAGCCGAATTGGAGGTAGAGGACAGCCCAGCTGAACGAGATCCAGACCGAGAAAGCAAAGACGACAGGCTCCGTAAAAAGCATATCTGCCACTGTCAGTTCCTGTCAACAAGCTCATGATGTCAACGGCGACTTACGAAAAGGCCGGTAGCAAGATTGACTGATCATGTCAACGAAAGACGCCCGGTTCTCGTCACTCTTGACTTTCCACCGGATACGCCTGATCTTCTCTGAACCGTCACCGCCGCCGAAGATAACTCCATAGTGACCGGCTTCCTCGAGTTTCTCATAGTACGTGTTCAACGCCTGCGCTTTCCATCTCAGGATAACATCTCCTCGTGTCTCGCTGAAGCAGAAGTACATCACGACGACAACGGCAGCCGAGAAAATGGCATGCGAGTAGAAAATCCAGCGCCAGGTCGTGTGGTAGACAACCGCTCCAGACAGAAGCGGTGCCAGACCGGTTCCGAAAAGCGCTGCTGCTGAGAACAAAACCATTGGCGTGTTGCGTTCTTCCGCGTGGAAGATGTCGCTAATCACGCCTCCGACCATGGTCGAAAAGGTCGCTACAGTCGTCAGTGTACTCATGCGCAATCTAGGTAGCTATGGGCAAGATACATACAAGCTCCGACGCCCTGTAAAAACCTAGCGACGCATAGTCCTGCAAATGTATGTGTTCCCCCACTGGCAATAAGGCTTGCTGTCCGCATACATGACCATCAGTTACCGTTTCCCGGCCGAGACACGCGCCAGACAAGGCAGAAAGGAAAAATTAAAAACGCACCGACAAAGAGGACACCACTAGCAAGGAAAATAGGTCTCCGTCCCTCAAACTCCGACAAAGGAGCCAGAACCATGGGCGCCAGCGCAAATCCAATACAGAATATGGTAATGGACAGGTTCGCGACAACCACACTAATGTTCCACTTATCGGCCAGTATCGATCCCGCCGGACTGACCTCACCCGCCGACAAACCTGCCAGCATTGTTACTGCGCATGATATCCAAGTCATTATATTCTTGCGCCATTTCGGCCATTTAAACGGGGATGTGTATTTCTCGAGCTTAGGAGCTTCGGGCGGCGGCGATTGACTAGGTTCCGGAGGGAGCGTAATAAACGGTGTAGGTAATGGAGTGTCGAATTCGAGGTATGGGTGCTCAATCTCGAGCGATTGAGCTTGAGGCGACTTGTCCTCCATTGTCGCGGAAGATGGGAATGGTGTTTTTGATCTAAGCTTCGGGCATTCGAAGGGGTGGTTATGTCGTCGCATTTATATCAGCCCAGACCAGACCCCGAATTTTTTAAAAAAAAAATTGAAAAGGGACTCGGCCCGAGTTACCGACTAGGCCAAGACCAAAAAAAAGTGATTACGAGACCGAACATCATCCGTTTAATATCAAAACAGACGATCCCGGGGGTTTGGCGACAGGCCGGAGCTTTGATATTGCTCCGGGGCAGCATTATCAGCCGGGAGATTTGGATCTAATCCAATGGCGACGGATAGCGAGTGCCATGATGCCGCAACATAAACACTGAATATTCCTATAGAGAACTTGCAACCTATTTTCGGTTTTGCCTCCAGGATTCGGAATCTCCACTGGGATCGTGGAAATCCCCAATTCGGAGAAGAGAAGTGCGACTTTTGGGGAGCGGAGGAATGTTCGAACTCCGCCGTGACTCATTATTATCAGGGCTATTCGTGATCTAGAAATGAAGTGACAATCCACGCCATATGAATATGCTGCATAACGGCTATATAGACCTACAGGCACTGCGACAACTGCTGCCCTGTAAGGATACTCCTGCCTCGATGCGAGATTCTCACGTGTCTCGGCTACCGCGATAGATTGACTCGTCCCGAGGCATCGCACCAGAGTTCGTTTGCGATTTCCCCTGCAGCGCCGATGATGCTCTCTACTGCTCCAGATTGGCCTATGCCTGCTCTGTGCCTAGAAACTTACCACATCTACGACGGAAGATTCACGCCCGCTGCAGGCACATCATAGCTCTGGCCAACTTCCGAAACACCTTCTGTTGTTCTCTTATGATTCCCCAAATCCGGGTTCTCTTCCCCGCTCACTTGCTACATCTGTCCTTCTCCGCAATGAATGGCCGCGCCGGGTGATATCACAATGGTCAAAACTGCTAGATCTTATCAGTGCCAGCGATGTTCGCGGTCTTTTGCTCGGTTGGAGCATTTACAACGTCATGATCGTTCGCGTATGTCCACTTTTTTTCCCGGTGTCCCCTCGTAGGCATCTGATATGGGCGATCAGCACCAGGATTGACTAGGGGTTGTTCTAGATACCAAAGAGAAACCTTTTGTGTGTAACGATTGTCCGAAATCTTTTACGCGCAAGTAAGTCTTTTTTACCCTCTCTCCATATCCCCGCCTTCTGCATATCACGCACGCTAAGATATCTTGTAGGGATTTGTTGGCTCGCCACATCCGCTTATGCCACTCGCCATCGGAGGGGCCTACTGATAATCACGATGCTACAGTAGCCCCAATCACGCCCACGACGACTACCTCGTTGGTAGAGGAGCAATCCTCAATATCGGGCACTCATGGACCGTTTCAGCCCATGGCAAATGCGCCTGGCGAGAGTGCAGCAGCGTTGTCTGATTCGTTCAACGCAATGGGGTCCTCGTCTTTGTACGATGGGGATGACTTCACCTCCTTCCTGGATAGCATCTCCCTCCCTAGTCATCCCTACTCGGTTGCTTACCAACCCTTACCTTTCTTCCCGGTTTTCACAGCTAGCGATCAAAACAATCTGCACTCACCTTTAGACTATGTCCCGACTGCATCGTCTGAGAAAGACAACGCATCGGTCAACGACGGCCCCGCGCCATCCAGATCGGTGCTTCCCCGACATGGCACGCATTTACCATCACTTCAGCCGGAGGGGTCATCCCTTCAGCACAATAAGGCTCGTCAGCCGAAGGACTTTGTGCCGGTCACGGGGCAATATCGAGATCGCATTGTTGCATCACTGTGGGAGTACTCGAATGTACTTCCCCCTAACCCGTCTATTCCATCGCGACATGCATTGTCACGATGTGTTACCGGTTACTTTATTGGTTTTCACGACCATTATCCGTTCATGCATATCCCGACGTTTACTATTGACGCTATGACATTACCACTATTTCTGTCAATGGCGGCATTGGGTGCACGTTATTGTCGTGAACCAGACACCAGTAACAATCTATATCAGGTAGCGAAGGTCGTAACCTTGGAGCACATACGACGGCAGTTTCAGTCATCCAGGGAGACTTCCCAGAATGACCAAAACCTGTTGGAAACAATTCAATCGCTGTTGCTTCTTACATCCGTTTCCATGTGGTTTGAGCACAATCCACCATTCCAAGAAGCACTCTACATCCGGAGCTTCATGGAAACATTGGTACGACAGGGGGGGCTGAATTATCTGCCCAACTCAGATGGCTCCTGGGAGAGTTGGATCTGGCGCGAACGTGTAAAGCGAACGAAGTTGATCGTGTTTTGTTTCTTCAACATCCAGACCATTGTCTTCGATATCCCTCCTATGATTCTAACAGAAGAGATTCAGTTAGACCTCCCATGCACCGAGGGCGAATGGCAAGCGAGCAGCCCTGCTCTCTGGCAAGAAGAGCGCCGCCAGCGCAAAAATGAGCCCAAGTTCCAGGACGCACTATGGTCTCTATTCTGCCGTAGCCCTGGGGCAATCGAAGGGCGAGGAGCTCTAGAAAGCTTTACATCGCTAGGCGGCTACGTGCTCATCCACGCCATAATTCAAAATATTTGGTCCATGCAGAAAACCTGCCGCATGCCTGGATCACGGAGCCAATCGCTTACCACGGCAGAAGTAGTCGCCTTTGAACAGGCACTTGAACGCTGGTGCCAATGCTGGGAACGCAACCAGGAATCTTCAATCGATCCTATGAGCCCTCATGGTCCATTGTCTTTTACTTCTGCTGCATTACTACGCTCCGCATATATTCGTCTCAACGTGGACTTCAGTTCCGCGCGACAGTTGCAAACATGGAAGCCAAGGCAAATTGCCCAGTCACTCCACGATAATGTCCGCGTTCAGCGAAGTGAGCGACTTACCCGCGCAGCGCTACACTGCGCACATGCGCTGAGCACACCGATCAAACTGGGCATCAACTTCGTCGCGCATACGCAGGTTGTCCTCTGGTCGAACCAACACGCCCTCTGCTCACTAGAGTGCGCCGTACTACTTGCAAAATGGCTCGAAGTTGCCACGGCCCCAGGGATGTATCCCGGTGGATTGACAGAGCAGGAAACGAAGCTGCTGGATTTCGTTATCGAGATGGCGCTGGAAACCAAACATGAGACATCTCGGGAGTGGTTATTGGAGAATAACACGAGGCTTAGCGCAACGGTAACGCGGTTATGGGCGAGGTTGTTTACGGCAGATTATATATGGGAAATGGTTAGTCTCGTGGGCCAGTCATTGAACAGTTACGCGGATATACTGGAAAACGAAAGTACATAATAGCATAATCCTTGCATTTTCAACCTAACCTAACCCAGCGTTTCTTTCTCTTTCCCTTCTGCTTCGGCACAAAACTCTTCTTTATTCCCTCCCACCGCTCCTCACCTAGCCTCAAGCCTTTCTCCTTGACGAGCCGCTGGAACCCCTTATCTTTCTCCGTGAGCTTCAACCTGATTCCAAGCAGCCCAGCGAGGATAGGGGCCAGATCTTGGGTGGCAAAAACCGGAAATCTTCACTTTTAACCCGTTTCTTCTCCCTTCGCTCTGGACGCGCCCGACCTCCTCCATGATGACGTCTGTCAGGGTCTTCCCTCCTTTGTTGTTTTCGCCTTTCGGGCTGGTGTCGATGATGCTGGTAACGGTTAGTCTAGCGGTAGTAGTAGTAGCAGTAGTATCAGGACCGGTGGGGACAGTGCTGGCGACAGAGTCTAGACGGGCATTGGAGACGGAATCAATAAAGTTGGTGAGATCGTATAATAAGACGTGTAGTTTATACCATAACTGTAGCCAGGGCTTGAGGATTGAGATGGTGGTGGGGACGGGTGGTTGGTTAGTTGGAGGTGCTATTTTTGCTTCAGTAGACACGGTGATGGTGGCAATTATGTGGAAAAGTTTTTATAGTGAAGGATACCAGAAACAGTTGACGCTCATCAGAAAACACCACCAAAGCACAGCCCTGTTCTGACATAGTCCTACGAGCAGCAAGAAATCTATCATCAGCCTTCTAAGCCATAACGTAACAGTGCAAAACGACTGGCAGATTGGGTCTGCCTCAGACTGTCCCGGCTTGTTGAACCGGGGGAAATATACTACTCCAGTACTTCCCAGGTGAGGATCCGGCCGCCGAAGTATACTTGGGAGACAGATTATTCCAATCATGCAGTACAAATGGTGAAACAACGCAGCTCTTCGAATCTTTCATTCAGTGGTTCAATGAGGGCCTCAGTCCAAGTGTTGAGTGATAAGAGCATCTCTGTCACCTATAGACTCTACACTAGGTAAGATCCTGTAGTCTATCATTGTAAAGTCTGCGGGGAACCTTTTCTCAATCCAATTTGCTAGATGGCAGTCAACGAATCATGTGGAACTGAGGGCTCCGAGTACACAAGGCCTGGCTCAGTGGAATTGAGACCAGTATATTTTTCAAGTTTTGTTAATGCCAATCGCTTTCTTCGCCCCAGCAAATCACACTGAGCTAGGTTGGTGGCTCACTTTGATTGAAGCCAACCGACTACTCAAAAAGCATACTCGTGTGTTGGACAGGATAGCAGAGCAAATGCCCATCCCAGATACAGATGGAAGGAACCGCCAAATTAAAAGCGCAGGACAGGGCATTCAGAAGCACCTTTAAGTCAAGGGAAAATCAAAAAAATTCGGACATCTTCGTACGGCCCATCACACTGTCAAAAACGAAAGTCTTGGATACGAAAGACAAGCAAAACCGTGACATGCTTGATGCGATGAATCGAGTATCAGTAAGTCCTCTCGAGACGACCAATCCAAATACCTAAGATACTAATCGATGGAGGTACGCCGCAACAATGTCATGTCAGTTATGAGCATGACACATCATGAATTCCTTTTTCGGTGATGAGAAGACAGTTAATGAACTGCCAAAGAAAGAAAGAAAGAAAGAGATATTTCAGTGTTGTTTCCCTCACTGTGTATTCCTGTGGGCCAGTGAGGGTCGTATGATGTGCGTTATCCCAAAGAAGGGAACAACTTTATAGAAGTTAGCGGTCTCAGTTATTATCCTGTCTTCGACGAACTGAGTTGAGGTAGATTATTTCTCTCATCTTTGACCTAGTGCAGCACCCGTAAAAGCGACAGCTGCAAGATCACGGACTCTGAAGGCTACAATGACGTAGCCCACATATTATTTCTTCCCTAGGAGCCTTGTGCGTCCTTTTTCTTCATGGGCTCATAATTCACAATGGCCATGTCGTCACCTGGAGTCTTTTGTCGATCTGGGATGTGGTATTCATCCAGGCTTGCGGCAGGGAAAGGGTCAGAGTAGAGAGAATCAACGCCTATCAAGTCATTATCAGGTACAGGGCAAATATCATATTTACCTCCATGTTCTTCGGTCTCTTTACATTCATGACACCCCCTGCTGAGCGTAGACAAGGTCCCATAGAGCGTCAACGACGAGACGGACGTTTTCGACATCTTGATGGTCACCGGGGGGGGGGTTTGTGGTATATTACCGCTTCCATTGCTTATTGAGGCTTTATTAGAAGATTAAGAACAGCACTCTTTTAAGATGAAAGAAGAAATCAAAAAAAGGCACATAGGTACATAGTTTTGCATACCGTTTTATGAAGTCTTTATGTAATACTGTGCTGTAATTATTGGATCGTTTATGCATCTCTATATTCTTGCGGGGTTGCCGGTTAAATTGACAATTAACCATCATCATCATGCACGACAGTGACAAATCCGCCACCAATATGGTGATGGCGATGCAGACCCTTCCTGCACCCCGGGAAGAACGGATCTCACAGGTTTCTCCTCATCGCGGTTTGAGCCGATTATCATAAGATCAATTTAGGCGAACCCGGCTGATCTATACGGCCTGAGATGCTTATAAGCCCTGCCAATGCCCTTGCTTGGCTCTATTGTCTCCATTCAGAAGTAGTAACCCATTATGTCTCCCTGGCTGCTGGCTCTGCATGTGCTCTGCCTCCTCTGTCGAGGACTGGCCTCTCCCGTGCTTCATCCACGATCTGACGATTACTTCCAACCCAATTCCACTGGCCTCTGGATGCAACATGGCTTTGAAACTGTCCTCATACAACCCTTTGGATATGACGGCTTTCGTGTCCGTGCATGGCCTTTCCGTCCCCCTACTGGACAGGAGGCCAGCTTCATCTATGACCCTCCGCTAGAAGGGCCTGAGAACGGTGAGGCGCACAGAATGCAATTCGACACGACTTCCGTTGGCAACCACAGTGTGACCATTCGGAATGGCAACATTCTTGTCCGTACCACAGGATGGGGCGGTAACCCCGGGGGATATCGACTTGCTTTTATCCGTGTCGAGGATGATGGTTCGGAAACTCTCCTCACCAACGAGTATGCGCCACTCAAGTCTATAAACCCGCGGTACTACTCTTGGCCCGGATCTAACAGCGAATTCAACGCTCAATTTTCGTTCAGCACGACGCCAGATGAGCAGGTCTATGGTACGGGTACGCAGCAAGACCATCTCGTCAACAAGAAGGGGTCGACGATTGATCTGGTCAATTTCAATACCTATATCCCCACGCCTGTCTTTATGAGTAGTAAAGGATATGGCTTTGTGTGGAACATGGCCTCTCAAGGTCGCATGGAGTTTGGTCCCTGGCGCAACAGATTCACGGCGGATGCGGCCACAGTGGTAGACTATGTGATTTTTGCAGCGCAGCCAGGAGACTACGACACACTCCAGCGTAGACTGTCAGCACTTACCGGCCGTGCTCCGACGCCGCCAGACTGGTCGCTGGGATACCTCCAGTCGAAACTGCGATATGAAAATCAATCCGAGGTTGTCTTGCTAGCTCAGAACTTCAAGAAGCACAATGTTCCCGTCTCACTGATTGTCATCGACTACCAGTCCTGGGCGCATCAGGGCGACTGGGGCTTGGATCCTGCCTTGTGGCCGGATGTTGCTTCGATGGCCGCTCAGGTTAAGAACCTTACTGGTGCTGAGATGATGGCGTCCCTGTGGCCCAGCGTGTCTGACAACAGCGTCAACTATCTCGACATGATGGCCAATGGGTATCTAGCAGCTACCAAGTCCGGTCCTGGAACCACGGACTCCTGGAATGGCTCGTACATTCGCAACTACGATGCCACAAATCCCGCAGCACGTGCGTTCCTCTGGAACACGCTGAAGAAGAACTACTATGACAAGGGCATTCACAACTTCTGGATCGACCAAGCCGACGGCGGCGCCCTGGGTGAAGCGTACGAGAACAACGGCCAAAGCACGTACATCCAATCGATTCCCTTTGCCCTTCCCGATGTGCTCTATGCAGCAGGCACGCAGGCAAGTGTGGGTAAGCTGTATCCCTGGGCGCATCAGCAGGCCATTGAGGATGGTTATCGTAATGCGACGAACAGCACTGTGGGCACTGCATGCGATCATATTTCCCTCAGCCGATCTGGATACATCGGATCTCAGCGGTTCTGCAGCATGATCTGGTCGGGAGATATTAGCTCCGTGTGGGAAACCCTTGGACTCCAGATAGCCAGTGGTCTATCTGCTGCTGCCACGGGCTGGGGTTGGTGGACTGTCGACGCGGGAGGATTCCAAGTTGACCCAACAGTCCCATGGAGTGCCAACATTGACACGCCTGAATATCGCGAGTTGTATGTTCGATGGTTACAGTGGACGACTTTTGTGCCATTTATGCGCACTCATGGTTCCCGAGCGTGCAACCATCAGAGTGCTTACACCTGTGACAACGAACCTTGGTCCTATGGCGAGGAAAACACACCCATCATCGTTTCGTACATTCAGCTACGATACCAACTCAAGGCCTACCTCCAAACTATATTCCAACAGCTTCATGAAACAGGCAGGATGATCATGCGTCCGCTCTACATGGACTTTGAGCGATCCGATCCCAGCGTTGCTTCCATGACCCAAGCCAACACCAATGTCACCACACAGCAGTACATGTTTGGTCCTCGTCTGCTCGTGACGCCCGTTACTACTCCGAATGCGACGGAATGGTCGGTCTATCTTCCACAGACGGGTGATAATAGTACTCGGCCATGGACATACTGGTGGACGAACCAGACGTATGCTGGAGGGCAGATAGTGACTGTTCCTGCACCGCTAGAGCATATTCCTTTGTTCCACTTAGGGTCGCGCGAGGAAATTCTTCGTGGTAATGTTTTCTGATATCAGACGTTTTGTACGAGATCATAAGTGACCCTGTCTATAATCTATAAATGCCTGGCTTTTAGGATAGGACAAGACGAGTTATTTCCCAATTAGCAAGAAAGGAGCATAATAACAACGCTATAGTACTCCAAATATTCTATGTTCTACAAGTAGTTATGGTCATTTAGTATGTTACGTATGCCAACATTGTGTTAGCGTTTGCGTTCCCCCAGGACGGAAACGTCGCTGCAATCAACTTCAATCTTATTACCTCGCAAAATCGATCCTTATCAATCGCAGGAAACCTCCCGCGCCGACTAACCAAGTACGGAGCTCCGTCTCCTGGGCTCCCGGGTTCGATTGATCCCTTTATTTCATTGCAGGAACTCCCCGCACATTTCGCAGCTAGTCCAGACGATGCATCTCGAGCAATGGATTTCCTCCGCATGCAGTGGAGGTATATGACGGATGGATATAGCAATTCCACATTCATCGGAGGATATGCAGACGATGGATCATTGAATTACGGACTCTACCGAAGTGGCGGTTGTTCTATCTCCCATGCTCATAGATGAAGTACTAGATATGTGTATTCTCTCTTGGCTAGTGTAGTTGGTCTCCGTCCGACCGCTTTGGATGTACCCAGTGAAGATGGTGATTGGGTGTTCCAGCCTTCTGTCCGTGGGTCGGAATTGATGTGGGCGACGGGCGGATTTAACACGAGTGGTGGTATCTTCGGAGCTAAGTGGGAGATTGGAGAGGATAATGGTTTTTCTGCCAAAATCGTTGTTCCTGATAAGTTGCACGGCACGATTCTAGCTCTGATGGATAGCCAGCGCGCGAATGTTGCGGTGGATGGGAGGCCATGTGTAAATTCAGATATATATAACGGATTTATGCGATTTCCGAGCCTTGATGATGGATCCCATTATAAAGTAGCGTGAGTTGTTTAATATACATTAGCTTGTATAAGGACCTCGGCATTTATTAGGGCGTTATTAGGCACGTTACAATAAGATTGTGGGACACGGAGATTGGCGGCCGGAGATAAGGAATTCCGACGAATTCTCTGCAGAATCCTTATTTTTTTATTTGCCATGTTAGCTTCCTCTGTACAGGGCAAGCCAATGGATAGTTGCATTGTATGTGACAGATATGACAAATACAGCTTCTTATATAGCATCCCCGTGTATAAATGCATACCCCATACCCCAGGGGTACATCTGGAAATGCTAGATGCTATCCCACGTACACTCCGATCCAAGGTTCGGTCGGAGTTAGCTCGCCACATGGCAGCCACTTAAGCACCGGAGATTCCCCCGGATTTAAAACTCAACTCCCTATTAATGACGACCTTGCATCCCGTGGTTCTTTGCCGATTACACATTGCGATTTCTTTTAAGTTGCCTCTACTTCGTTCTCGTCTTTCACCTATCTCAAACACTGCTCATCTCAAATCAATCCTCCATTAGCAGCCAAAATGATCCCCCTAATCATCGACAACACCGACACCCTCGACCCCTCCTCCACAAACCAAACCGCCACCTACCAAGGCGCAACCTCCTCCTATACTCTCTCCGCCATCTCCTCCGCCGCTGCTGCCTTCCCCTCTTGGTCTCGCACCGCGCCCTCGCACCGCCGCGACCTCCTGCGCTCTGTCGCAAAACTCCTCCGTGAGCGCAGCGATGAGCTCTGCGCGACTATGATGGCGGAAATGCATGCGCCAGAGCTCTGGGCGCGAGCAAACGTGCAGTTTGGTATGGATATGCTGGAGGAAACGGCGGGATTGATCTCTGATGCAATGATTGGAGGGATTCCCGTTTCACAGGGGGAGAGTTATGCGATGGTATTTAAAGAGGCTATGGGGGTGGTGCTGTGTATTGCGCCATGGAATGCGCCGATTCTTTTAGGGTTGAGGGCTGTTGTTGCGCCGTTGGCTGCTGGCAACACGGTCATTTTTAGAGTATGTCCCCTTCCACCCGCCATCCAGTATCGCATTGGCTAATAAGGACAGGGCTCCGAACTAAGCCCCAAATCGCACTACCTGCTCGCGACCCTCTTCCGCGACGCAGGCTTCCCACCCGGCGTGCTAAACTTCCTCCTCAACCGCCCCGAAGACGCGCCCGAGCTGTACGAGCTCACTATTAACCACCCGTCCGTGCGCAAATGCAACTTCACCGGTTCCACGCAGGTAGGCCGGATCATTGCGTCCAAGGCCGCTTACGCTCTTAAGCCTGTGCTCCTCGAATTGGGCGGGAAGAACTTTGCGCTTGTCCTCGATGACGCAAGGATCGAAGAAACTGCCGAGGAGCTTGTCAAGGGCGCGTTTTTGAATAATGGACAGATCTGTATGTCCACGGATCTAGTCTATGTGACTGAAGCTACCGCGCCGAAACTCGAAGCCGCCCTCCTTGACCGCTTGAACAAAATGACAAATAAACCACGCCTCATCTCCTGCGCCAGTAAATCAAAACTGACCTCCCTCCTTGAGGACGCACGCATCAACGGCGCAACAATCCACCATCCCCCATCCTTCCCCCCCCCAACCCACGATTCCAATGATTCCACCTTCCCCCCAACCCTCCTCACAAATCTCTCCCCAACCTCCTCCTTCCACACAACCGAGTCCTTCGGTCCCCTCCTCGGCATCGTCCGCACCCCGGATCTCACGGCAGCAATGGACCTGATCACAACCTCAACCTACGGCCTTTCCGCATCAATCTTCACCTCGTCACATTTTACGGCGCTGAAACTCGCCGAGAAAATGAGAGTTGGCGCTGTGCATGTGAACGGAATGACGGTGCATGATGAGCCGACGTTGCCGCATGGGGGCGTGGGCGAGAGTGGATTTGGGCGGTTTGGAGGAAAGTGGGGGGTGGAGGAGTTTTTGGAGGTTAGGACTGTTGTGCTAAATCCCTGATTTCGTTTTATACCTAAGTCCTTAATTGATTGGTACTATGTATAGAAAAAATTTATTGTTTGCGTATATCATGGTCTTTTTTAGGTTTGTGGGGCTTTTTGAATTGGTACTGTTTAGTACATTGTACAGTGCCTGTAAAAGTACGAGCAATCATGTTGTCATGGTATAATGCATAATACTTTTCTGATTTTCAGCAATCGGCCGGATGGTGTAGTTGGTTATCACGTATCGTTAACAGTTCCATAACTGATTCCGATAAGGTCCTGGGATCGAGCCCCAGTCTGGTCATTTTTTCGCTTCTTTTTTTGGCACTTTTTTCTGCTAAAACCAACGACTTGCTTAATAGATATAGCTTAACTTCAACACTACGCATGTCCGAACAAAAACATTTAAAGAAACGACCCGAAATCACCATTCATTACCCATAACCTAAACTTAAAAACTCAGATAACCATCAGCGCCAAACTACCAATATCAATATCAATCAATCACCAAAAACCAAATAAAACCCATCAATCCCATCGCATCGCAAACGAATAAATCCATACGGATATTTTCATGATCCTCCCGTCCCATTTTCCAAACCAACCAGACCAAATGAAAACAGACCAAACCCAAATCCGCCCGAAAACGAACGATGAAAACGGAAAAGAAATTGCGTGGAGTCATAAAACCGCGAGTCGCAGCTGGATGAGTGTTGCAGCAGTTGCAATTGCACTGGCAATGGTAGTCATACAAGAACATGACACGTGATAATAGTACAGGTGTAAAGAAAGACTAAACGACATAGCCCTGGGGATATCATGATGAAAGAAAGTAACAAAAAGAAAGAAAGTAAAGGTCGAGATTGATGGAGATCACTTCAGATCAGCCCAGACAGTACTGAGCCATCCAGAGCCCTCGGGCTGCATAGTAACAGGCCACTGGTCGCTATCGCAGCCTTCTAGGAAAGCAAGGACATCATCACCGCCGAGGTTCGTCGACGGAAGACTGCTTGGCACACCATCGGCGCCGTCTACAGTCATCGGGGGCGATGCTGCGGTTGCAGCTGTTGCGGTGGGATGGCTGACTGATCCCGGCGGCGGTAGGAGAGGAAGGCTATGTGAAGTGGCTGGATTTATCGGAGGCAGGGACTGGGAATACGGAGTTTGCCGCGATGGAAGCCATGAATTTAATGGCTGTAGTCGGTTGCCTGGACCGGGGGGACCGGGGGCGTATTGCTGGGGCGGCGATTGCACAGCCGGGCCCAGGGAAGGAAGGTTCGAGGATGTAGTGTTGAAGATAGGCCCGTCTGGAGTCGGGTGGTGGTGATGAGGGTGATGATGTTGCAGTGATGGCAGAGAATAAGGAGATTGCGATTGGAGAGGACGGCCGGGTGGCAAAGGAAGACTGGGACGCCGTTCCTTATCCGAGACTGGTAGCGGCAGAGGACTGTTGTTGTTCATGGGAATCCAGGATTCGCGACGGCCGCCTGCTCCATCGAGAGGCATATCCGCCATCAATGTTTCACCTGTTGGGCTCCGGACGGCCGCATTGCTGCCGGTATCACTGGCGTTGGTTGCCCGGTCACTGGCGGCGGTGATGTTGTTAATGGTACCATCCTCCTCATCAGGCAAACGATCCTCAACGCTACCGAAATCAGCGAGCACCTTTTCGAGAAGTCTAAAGTCATCGCCTCCACGAGTGCCGTTTGTCTGCGCCTCCATCGCATCAGAAAGCACATCGTACTTGCTCCGCGACAACCGACGCACATCTTTCTTCACCTTGGTGAAATAGCTGTGCATCCGATGCACTGTCCGGAACCATCCACGGGCCATCTTCAAACGCAACCGCATCTCACGCAGAATTTCAAGACTTTTTCGCGCCTGGATCTGGCCCTGGTGATCGGAAACCGCGCCAGCGCCGGCCTTCGGCCCAAGCATGCCTTCAGGATCCATGTGTGGAAAGTGTGCCGTGTAGATACCGAGTAGGGCCGCATTGTAAACGGCAAAGCCCACCAGCGGGTTTTCAACGAGCATTCCACGCTCCGCACACGTCAAGACGAGGTCCATCATCTGTCGACCTGCCTTGAACAGCTCCCGGGCACTATCCCGGAAGAACCCATCAGGTGTGCCGGTCTTTTCAGAGAAGGGTGGTTCATCAAGCGGGCCGACCGGCTCATTGGACCGCATCGGAAGGAAAGGCAGGTTGGCCCTGTGAAGTACAATAACCGAGAGGAAAAAGACCACGTGCATCACCATATATGATGCCAGGGTATTCTTGTACATGATATGGGTATCCGTATTTCGCGGGGAATATTGCAGATTCCGTGAAAGACTGTCCTGAAACTCATTCAGCATCAGACGCAGCTTCGCGAACCGCGAATCAGGATGCCATGGAGGATATTGCTCCGCCCTATGATCGTCAGCTTGTACAAAAAATACACTAGGGTATGTGCGTACCGTCGTCCCGAGCACGACCACTTGGCAATACTTCCCCAGACACGAGTAATCCGAATAACCCGGCTCAAAACAGACTCTTCGGCCCCAATCTCCCACCGATCAATCTCCTCTTCAGTAGAATCCTTCCTCCGCGAAATTGGTGACCACGCCATAGTGTCCGAAGCGCCGTTGGTCTGCAGCTTCTCGTCACCCAATCCCCCCAGACTCTGGCGGATACTAGGGATCTGCACGCCTTGGGCACCAAAGCTCTGGGGTCGTCGCATGACAGGCTCGTTGAGTCGGGATGTTCGAACGCGCTCGCCGAAAGCGAATGCGTTGTCACTCGGAAGCTGGATTCCGAGCTTCTTGGCCCGGATCATGCGAGGGCGGTACTTACCGCTACTCAGGCAACGGTCTAGAGTAAAGCATGCCCAGAACGTGCGGCGCTTAGTCTCCTGGGCAATGACGTCGTCTGATGTTTGTTCCTTGGAGTCGGTTCTGAAGCCGCCGGGGGAGCGCGGGCCGTCGCGTGCGGGGACTTCGTTTTCGAGCTCAAATGGTAGCCCCATGGCCTGCGACATACGGATTGCCATGCCCACGTACAACCACGCACTCTTTCCCCGGCACATACTCCATTCGTGTAGGGCAAGCATCAACAATGCTTGCACGCGGGTAAGATCGGGAGCGGCAAGATTGACGCCATCGAGACCGGCCAGCCGGCTGCGCAGCGCATTTGCGTAAGATTCGGAAGCGACAAAAGGATTGGACGGGTTCCCAGCGGATGATGGGGAATGATAAGCGACCAACTGAGGGTGAAACCGAGCTGTCAAAGCAAGGACCCCGAGTGGTATAAGCGGGTTCAATTCGGATTTCGGAAGCGGAGGACTTTGCGAGTGGTCTCGAGTACTATCCTGCGGCGTACTGTTTGAAAGGGGTGAAGTCTGCGAATGATGTGACAATTGTCGGATCTGCCCCAAAAACGTAGCTGGATGAAGGAACGGAAGAAGAGTTGCATAATGTGACTGGAATAGATCAAACACCGCCTCCCAAACCTTGACGGTCAAAATCGATGAATCGAGGACGTCAAGGGCGGTTTTCGAGGCATCTCTGTTGACTGACGAAACCGATTTTCGCGGACGCTGTCGTTTCGGACCATCCAGGTCACCGTTGATATCTCCCTCCAACAAAGTACCATGATCTCGCTTGATCGCGGCACCACTACCACCACCAACGCTGACAGCCGGGGCAGGATAGACGCAATCTCGACCAGAGGATTCACAGGCGCGACAAGTGGTATCGATACCGGCGTTGACGCATTTGATCTTGCTCCGACGACATCGGGCGCAAGCTATACTGGATCGCATTGTGTGTAAGTGTATTCGTAGATAGATGGTAGGTAGGTAAGTAGGTAGGTGGTCGAGAGACCGGGCCCTTCACTCGGGCGACAATCAAGTATGCTTTTGTTTCCCCTGCGTCACCCCAGCGTTGCTTTTTCCGGATCCCGTTATATTTCTTTTGCTTTCTTGCCGTGAGTCGATGCGCAGATGAATTCGGTAGTCGCACGGGTTTGGACCAACAGTCGCTCGCCCGAGTAAAAAAATGGAGGTGCACGGCGAACCGAAAAGCGAAGCTGAATCCGCGTCAGTATGGCATATTTAGCCGACGGCCGAAGGACCTACCGTAGTCTACCACACAGGTTACAGATAGGATGAAATGACAGGTAGAGAGGAGAGAGAGGAGAGAGAGGAGAGAGAGGAGAGAGAGGAGAGAGAGGAGAGAGAGAGGAGATTCAACAACGGAAGAATTGAAAAGGATGAGAAAGAGACGAGAAAGAACAGAAGAGGCTGAGACCGAGGAATCCACGTGCGGAAGAAGCGGAGTGTGGGGGAAGAGCAAGAGGAAAAGTCGGGGCAGCGGGCGGCAATCCAGAAGGGGAAGAAAGTGCTATGTTGTATTAGGTATGGAGTATGCTGTACGGAGTATGAACACTATGGAAGGAATATAAACGAGATGACCGGTTCCGAACATAACAAGGATCAAATATAAGCAGAAACATAAACGAACAGCAGCCAAAAAAGAGCAGATCCGTAAAAAGTGCGGAGGGCGTATCGTACGGTATTGCCGGGTTGGGGTAACAGTAATTTACCATACTTGTACGGTACCGAAGTAAGGACGCCGAACGGACCCGATTCCGACCGGTTCACGGAATGTACGGCTCGGTAAGTATTTTCTACGGGTGCTTCTTCTACGAGGGCGTCAAAGTACTTCTACAAAGGATTGAGAGTGTGCTATATCTGACTATCCTACAGGGTACATGGTCTACTGTTCATGGCTACAGCATACAAGTACACAGAGTCATAACCGTCCAGTGCAATAACATACTGCAGTTCCTCTTAGGTAACACTCGCTCATTTCCGGCCCTTTGTCGTTGGATCCCGGCGCATTGTCGGTACACCTTTTATCCCAGTCCAATTCCCCATTCTCGTATTCCTGTTTGCTTTGCCGATCGACTTGTCACTTGACCTGTGGTCCGGGGGCTGTCCGGGGTAGATTTTGCCATCCGTCCGCTGCCAAGATTGGGCCTTCATCAGCCGAATCTCCTTCCTCTCCTCTACAGGTACATGCGAAGTACCCCGTACAGTACTTGGGATAGTAGAAGAGGGGCCTCGGTACGCCCATTCCAGCAGCTTACTCCGTGCGATTGATTCCCCTGCAGCGTTCGGGTTCCCCGCGGGGAAAGATAGATCGATCGGTAGCTTCTCCATACATACGCCAGGTGTGCTGCCACTGATGTCATGTTTACAAGCGGTAATCCTAAGCACCTTACCTCCACTAGTATATGCAGTAATGTATACAGAGACAAGTGCTCATACATCTAACGGTGTGCTTGTACATAATCCGGAATACCCAGACCGGCAACTCCCCGCGCTCTTCTTAGCCGGTTGTCCCGTACAGTCGCCGTCGCCGCTTGTTCGTTCGGGCCCGTCCGCCCACCATGATTGGTTCCCCCAGAGGGACCCTCCCAAATCCCGAGGCCCAGTGACCCGAACCCCGCAATTTCCCAATCGGACAATGCCCGACACGCATGTCCCCCGTAGTTGCAAGTCCTGCGTACGAAATCTAGGTGTGTACTTGTATTGCCATACATACCTGTGATGCTGAGGGGGGATAGGCGAGGTACATGCGAAAGTATATACAACACATGGAACCAGCCACAGATCCTGGACGAAACCGGGGTAAATGTCTGTACGTAATTAAACGGGATAGGAGAATTCTTGGCATCACTTGTCGTATAATTAACTGCTCCCGTCATCGGATATTAAGCGAGCAGCCGTCTTTTCTTCTCCATACCGTCCGTCTCTGTTCTGTACAGAATACCAGTACAGCGTCCTAGCACAGTGTCGGAAATTGACAGCTGCTGTGCACTGTATGTCCGACTTGCCACCTGTCAACTTCACATTCTCGACTTGGCCGTGGTACACACAGATTCATATGAAGCGGCAGAGTCAGTCGGCGGGTTGAACGTTCATGGGCATTCCGAGTCCTGCCGACTTCTGCCCGGACTACCGAATTGGTAACGTCGGGCGGGTGATTGGTTAGTATGTTGTACAGTAGTGGTCCGTGGTCCGTGTATTCTGTGTCTATGTGTGCGTGTGTGTGTGTGTTGGTGTCACATACGTAGCACTATCTGGACTGGCAGAGCTGTCGAGTTTTGGTCTTGTTTTGGGCTAAAGTGGGTTGGTTTAATTTGGTAGGGTCGTGTGGGTCATGTGATTGATTTAGCCTAAACCCTGACGGACAACTCCCGGGGTAAACGAGCGATACGGTATCAGGTATCCGGTATCAATCTGTCTATTGTGCTATATTAGGGTATATAAGATATGATATATGTATGGGTATAAATATCTATAAGAAATGAAACAATCATGTCACAAATGGACTGTGTCCAGTATTAAACGTCATAGAACCTATTATCGTCAGCACTCGCCTTTTCCCACTATTTGTTAGACAATACATACCAAGATGCCAATGCGATTATCAAGTACATCATCATGAGCAACACGCCTTCGAGCCAGTGCGATTTACCATCCGCGATTAGGTAGTTGACCTACGATATTAGTTGATAACCTACTACAGACGGGAGGTGGGCATACCAAAAGGACAGAGACGAAGAGGAGGATCACTTGGAATCCGTCGAAATAGAGGGTCTATGACTGTCAGTTCTGAGAATAAGAATAACTCCAATGGGACGACGAACCATATCCTCATTGCCCTTGATCCATCCAATCACAATGATCAAAGGAAGCACTAGCAAGGCAATCTGCATACTCGATCCAACTGCAACTCCAATTGCCAGATCCATCTTATCCTTGCATGCCACCGTTACGGCCGTCGCGTGCTCTGCAGCGTTACCAACAATAGGAAGGAGAATAAGCCCGACAAATGTCTCTGAGATAGGATGTTCCCGTACAAGAGCGTTGATCGAATCAACCATGAATTCAGCACACACAGCAACAAGCGCTGTTGAAATCCCCAGTGTTACAAAAGCAACGATGAGGTGAAGCTGGGGCTCTTCCTCCTCGTCATCGGGATTTTGCAGCTTGATTTGATGCACGTTCTGGCCAGCCATACTGGCGGACATTTTGCCGATTTGTGCGATTCCGCGACTGGCGTCACCCTCGGCTATCTTGACTCGTCGCTTCTCGACTTTTGGGCTGGGTTTGTTGTAGATTTCCGTGTGGGTTCTGAGTTGGAAGAAGAGGTAGCATCCGTATACGACGAGGAGCATGATGCTCGTTCCTATTCAAGTTAGAGATGACCATATGCGTTGCATGATACGAACTCACCTCTCGACAGAGCAGCGACGTTTTTAGTGCCCGCTGTATCCGTTAGTATGTCTTCTCTTGGACCGCGAGGATAAACGCACCTTCGGACCACTGGTGAAAGGCTGTAGGAATGATCAAACTACCCACAGCCAATGCAAGAAGACTAGCGGCTGTTTGCGCAACGACGGGGTTGAAATGCTGTTCCAAGCGGTTGAGACCACCGAAAAAGAAGCACATCCCCATGACCAGGAGCAGATTCGACAGCATACTTCCAACGAGCGAGGTTTGGACAATTACGATTTCGTCTTTGGCCAGGGCGATGATGGCCACAATCAATTCGACAGCGTTCCTGTTTAGTCAGCAGTTGTCCAAGGTTGGTATGTTGGTCAAACTCACCCGAATGTCGCATTCAAAAGACCACCGATAGTCTCTCCGGTGCGCATGGCAACTTCTTCCGTGGCATAACCCAGCATAGCCGCAAGAGGACTGCACTGTTAGTTGTGATCTTCTCTCATAGATAACGGGGTCATACATAATGGCAATAAAGTTAACCACAAAGACGACGACCGGGTCTATTCCTTTGACTTGGCTCAATGCAACTACTACCGTTAGCACCTCTCCCATATTAGACAGCCTGGCAAACTCACTTCCAACTGGGGCCGCCAAAATAAAAATATTCATCCACGAATTAAAGACTGTCGCTTTCAACTGGCCCACCAGCGTAAACTTTTGTTTATCCTCCTCCTTGTCCTCTGGATCTCCGTCTGCTGTAGAAGCCGATGCGGTTTCGTCACCATTCCCTTCCCCATGGTTCCTCCATTTCCCTAGTAAAGACTTCCTCTTGCGTGGTCCTCCTTCAAGATCTCTTTCTTCCTGTTCATCCTGAAACGACACATTGATGGGTTCCCGACTGTGCATTGACAGGTCCGGTCCTTCAACGCCACCACTACTCTCTGCTCGCGATACGCTCGCCGTATTCGGACGGGTATGACCTTCTGAGGCTCTCGACAACGACGACTCAGGTGGAAACGAATCCGAATGCTCGGGTCCTTGCAGTCCATCTGTCATAGACTGTCTCCGGCGACGCTCTTCGAATAAAGGGACGTCACCGGCGGTGCGCACCGGGGCTAGACGGCTTTCGAGTTTAATCGAACTAGAACGACGGGGACGAGATCTGAATTTCTTAAAGGGGTTATGGGTGGACGGTTCGCCTTCTTGGTCGTACCATGCGAGGTTTCTGGCTTTGCGGCGGTAGATGTCTAAATGCCAAGACTGTTAGCCAAGACACTCAGCGCCGTGGTTGGGTCAGGGATGGAAAATGGGAACCTGGGCACATACGCATGTTGTGTTTATCAGTAGCTTAGCTATGCTGTCCAAGATATTTCCAAGATATCCAAGAGAGCCAAGAGATTCTTATAGGAGATAAATTCTTCAGCTTCAGCCACTTGGGTCAAATTGGGTCAGACGGTGTGGCGCGTATTCTGTACCAAGAGAGGCACACGAATTGGTGGAGCGATGAGATCGTGGCTCGACAATCGCGCCGCAGTGTGGCCAGACAACGAGCAGGCAAAGATATAAATATGATAATATGACAGAAATAGGATGCTCGATCGCGGTGGAAAGCAGGCAATAAAGAGAGAAGACGGCCGGCAATACCCAAACAGACGGTGGACAATGGTTGAATCCCAACAGACAGACAACGCACCACTGATTTACGAGAGAAAAAGAAAACCAACGAGTGACAGGCGAGAAACGAGCGAAATGAAAGTGGGAAAAGGAGATTTTCGCAGGGAAGAACAGAGTTTAGGAATGTGTTGTTTGGCCGTCCTTCATTTGTGTTTCGATGCTATTTAGCATGCACAGCCACCCCGATATGCAGATCGTGGCTTAACCTGTAGGGAGGACTCTGTACGGAAGCACAATAATTTGTACAGTGCAATATTTTCACTAGGAGAATATGCAGAGTACAAGTATTCCTGAATATACCAGTGGCCAATTGGTCTATATATCCAGATCTTAGCTGTCAATTCCCCCTCATCTCCTGAACAAAGTTATCTGCAGGACCCAGTGGTGACTAAGCGGCTAGTGGGTCGATAGTGGCCGATCCAGAATTTTGGGAGTCAGGTACAGTGTTCTACAAGTACACAAGTACGCTCTGAATTGATTCAATTGGTGTTTAGTGTATGGTTCTGGAAAGACGTACTCCAAGAGAGCAAGCAATATCTCCCGAGTATGAAGTAGGTCTGGAACAATCGTCGACTCCGTTTGATTAGATCTAACTTCAGGGTAATTAGATTTACCAGCGCATCAGCCAGCTAAGCTCCTTTAGCCATCTTGCTGCAGAAAATTGAAGTCATTCTACATCACGTGATACTTTGTCAATGCTTATTTTGGTTGGTCGATCAAAAATGTGACATGTGTCATGTGATATACAACGAGTAGCCAATCACATTATCTATTACTAGAGAAGGATATTTCCCGATCGGGAAGAAAGGCATACTGGATGTTTACGTGACACGTGAGAAACCAGTAATTAGACAGGAAGAACACTGTTCTACTCTCTCTTACTCAAAGTGTCTGTATGT
Source organism: Aspergillus ruber CBS 135680 (assembly GCF_000600275.1). NCBI lineage: Eukaryota > Fungi > Ascomycota > Eurotiomycetes > Eurotiales > Aspergillaceae > Aspergillus > Aspergillus ruber. The sequence continues at coordinate 484,051 of NW_024467315.1, read as the reverse complement.
ATTACTTGAGCAGTTCTGAATCAGTGCAAGGAGGGTGCAAAAATAGCCTGACAAGGGAATGCCATGACATCAAAAGCACTAATCTATACCTGAGCTGTATCAAATACACCGACAAAACACAGTGAAATCCAGAAGCAGGCACTGGATAGCACTGAAGCTACCGAAAATTCCATCACATGACCCCCTTGTTACCACGCCCATTCCGGAGCTCCCTGCCTTCTGCCACCTCCTTCCTTCCTTCCCTCTGTCCACTCCTTCTTCATCTTCTTCTTCTTCCTCCCCAGTCCCGTTCTTAATTCATCGGCATCTTCTGGTGAGCCTTCCATCAACTGTTCACTCTTCTGCTTATATCTCTTTTCTTTTCACTGATCGTTCTACCGTGCTTCACTGCTTCATAGCGTTGACCTCTACGAACCTATTTGGTAGCTTGTCACTATGAAGCTTTCACTCGCCCTCGCTGGGGGCTCCCTCTTGCTGGGACGTGCCCTGGCTGATTTGCCCACCATCGAAACCAAGGTACGCTCCAATGAAACCATGGACTCTACGACAGCTAACCAGTCTCATAGGGCTCCAAATTCTTCTATTCCAACAACGGTACCGAGTTGTAAGTGACCTTGTTAATCAGCCATCTCGGACCCTACTGATTACTGACCATTGCAGCTTCATTCGCGGTGTTGCCTATCAGCGTATGTGACCTCCTTTCCATATAACAGACAGTACTGACATCTCCCAGAGGACTACTCCACCAACAGCACTGGCGAAAACGACAAGTACATCGACCCTCTCGCCGACTCTACTAGCTGCAAGCGTGACATTCCGTACCTGAAAGAGCTCCGTACCAACGTCATCCGGACCTACGCTATCGATCCCTCCAAGAACCACGACGAGTGCATGAATGCTTTGGCTGATGCCGGTATCTACCTCATCACTGATTTGTCATCCCCGCACGAGTCTATCAACCGCAATGAGCCCAAGTGGGATACAGATCTGTTCTCGCGGTACGCCAAAGTCGTCGATGCATTGGCCAAGTACCCCAACGTCATCGGCTTCTTTGCGGGGAACGAGGTCGCCAATGCCAAGAACAACACCAACTCGATTGCCTACGTCAAAGGTGCTGTCCGCGATATGAAGGCCTACATCAAGGAGAAGGGCTATCGTGAGTCGCTGGCTGTGGGATACGCCACCGATGATGATGCCTCGATCCGTGCCGACTTGGCCGACTACTTGACCTGTGGTGACAAGGACACCTCCATTGATATGTTCGGATACAACATTTATGAGTGGTGTGGTGAGTCCTCCTTCGAGAAATCCGGATACAGTGAGCGGACCAAGGAGTTCAAAGACTACCCTGTCCCTGCCTTCTTCTCTGAATATGGTTGTATCCACCCGCGTCCTCGAAAATTCTCGGATGTTCCCGTCCTCTTTGGCGATAAGATGAATGGTGTGTGGAGCGGTGGGATTGTCTACATGTATTTCCAGGAAACCAATGACTACGGCCTGGTGTCGGTCGATGGCGACAAGGTCAGCAAGATGGAAGACTTTGACTATCTCTCCTCCCAGATGGCCAAGGTGAACCCGACCGGTATCAAGAGTGCCGACTATGAGCCTGAAAACACTGCTCGCGCATGCCCTTCTGTTGACAAGGACTGGGAGGCTGCCAAGGAGTTGCCTCCGACCCCGAACTCGGACCTGTGCTCTTGCATGGTCGACACTCTGTCCTGCGTTCTCAAGGACTCGGTTAACGAGGAGGACATGGGTGAGCTCTTTGGCGTGGTTTGCGGCTCCGATGGCGTGTGTGATGGCATCGCTTCCAACTCTACCACTGGTATCTACGGCGCCTACAGTGTCTGCAGCGCCAAGCAGAAACTTTCCTTCGTCATGGACCAGTACTACAAGAAGCAGAACAAGAAGTCCACCGCTTGTGACTTTTCCGGTGCCGCTCGTGTGCAAGATTCCTCCAACCCCAAGGGCACTTGCTCTGCTCTGATCAAGCAGGCCGGGGCTGACGGCACGGGTTCAGTCACCTCTATCCCGACTGACGTCGCTGGTGAAAGCGCTAGTTCGACTTCGGAGGGTGCTGCCGGTGCTCTGGTAACTCCCACTGCTGTCAATGTTGGCGCTTGGCAGTTTGGAGTCTACTTGGCTACAGCTATCGTTGCGGGTGCCGGAATGATCCTTCTGTGATGAAGACGTGTGTTATGTGCGTTAGTCTTGCCAGGAGGCCTCTTCCTGTTATCTGAGTGGAGTATATATTAACAGATTCGTTCGTTTAAGGGGGTCTACGTGGGAATAAAGAGGACAGTCTTAATACTTATGATGTTATGTAGTGATGGATCAATGGATTATTTCAATCATTCCTGCTGTATATGATTATTCATGCGGCTTCGGCGACGTTGACCGATGAGCTCCACCCGGGTAGACTAAGCTTCGGTGATCTGCCCGGCAAGCCGAGCCCGCTGGAAAAGAATCCGAGCGCCGTGTTTTAAATATTTTTCTTTCGCTTCTCTTTTCCATGATTTTCAATTGTAAAAATAATGTTCTATTTGAGATATACCGTTTGAACACAAAATGGGTAAACAAGATGAGCCCTATACAGCCCAGGTTACGCCCGATCCGGAAGCCCAACCGGCGGGAGCTGCGGGCGCACCAGAGAAAGCCCTCGATCCCGAAGCTTCAAACCAATACAACCTCCCAACCTGGCGCAAATACATTATCCTCTTCGTCGTAAGCTGGATGACCCTCGCCATCACCTTCTCCTCGACCTCCTTCCTCCCCGCGACACCAGAAATCGCCTCCGAATTCAATACAACAACAGAGATTCTCAATGCGACAAACGCAGGCGTGCTGTTAGCAATGGGCTTTTCGTCGCTGATCTGGGGGCCGTTAGGTAATATTTTTGGACGCAAGTATGCGTATAATGTTGCGATTTTTGTGCTCACGGGGTGTTCGGCGGGTGCGGCGGCGGCGATTAATATGCGCATGTTTACGACAATGAGGGTTTTGGCTGGGTTGACGGGGACGTCGTTTATGGTTTCGGGGCAGACGATTCTGGCGGATATTTTTGAACCTGTATACCTCCCTCCTTAGTCCAGATTCGCGCGATGCTAACTGACTATAGGTTGTTCGAGGAACGGCTGTTGGCTTCTTTATGGTTGGGAGTGTTGCTGGGCCTGCAATTGGTATGCCGCTTACCCTGCACTTGTATCTGAACATTGGCTAACAAGCTAGGCCCCTGCATGGGAGGAATCATCGTGACCTTCACAAGCTGGAGAATCATCTTCTGGGTGCAAACAGCGATGGCAGGCTTCGGCCTCATCCTCTCCCTCCTCTTCGTCTCGAGTATTCAAGACCCTCCCACCATGATCGCAAAGAAGAAAGCAGGCGCGAAAGTTGGCGCTCTCGACATGGTAGCCATGTTCAATCCACTACGTATTATTCGTCAGATGGTGTATCCGAATGTTTTCCTTGCCGTGCGTCTCCCCCACCGTTATGCATATGCGCAACGCTAATAAGGTTGGCGTCGTAGGATCTAACCTGCGGCTTCCTCGCAACCTTCCAATACGCCCTCCTAACCTCCGCCCGCGCCCTCTTCAACCCGCGCTTCAACCTAACAACAGCCCTAGTGAGCGGCCTCTTCTACCTCGCCCCAGGCTCCGGCTTCCTACTGGGTTCCGTGATAGGCGGGAAACTCTCCGACCGCACAGTCCGCAAATGGATAGCCCGTCGCAACGGGGTGCGTCTCCCGCAGGACCGGCTTAACTCGGGACTGTTGACGCTGTTGGGCGTGTTACCTGTTTCGGCGCTTATCTTTGGTTGGACGCTGCAGGAAGAGGCAGGGGGGATGGCGGTGCCGATTATTAGTGCTTTTTTTGGCGGGTTTGGGCTTACGGGGAGTTTCAATGGGTTGAATACTTATAATGCTGGTATGTCCCTGTCCCTGTATTCGGATTGCGTTGCTGCACAGTATGCATCAGAAGTGTATGAGATAGCTGTTAACGAGAACAGAGGCGATACCTGCAAAACGATCGGAAGTTATCGCAGGCAAGTATATTGTGCAGTATATCTTTGCGGCGGCGAGCACGGCAGCTGTGCAGCCGTTGTTGGATGCTATTGGGGCGGGGTGGACGTTTACCATTTGTACGCCCTTTCTATCCCTCTCATCTACTTGGTTTTTTTTTTTTTTTTTTTTTTTTTCCCAACTGTGGCTAATGCTAATCTAATTATCAGGCGTGGTCCTTTCCCTCATCGGCGGGCTTTTGGTCTGGACGATTACGAAATGGGGTCTTAATATGCAGAAATGGGCGGAGAGGAAGTTTGAGTTGGATAAGAAACCTAGTTTCTAGTTTGGTTTATTGTAATACCCTTTGGATAGATAAAATGCATGTAGATAGATTGGTAGATATATTATAATCCATGACATGTGTATAAACTCTCCGCGTCGTTCAGGAATGCATCAACGGGGTTTAACAATCCGAGGTCGAAGTCCGATTGTGCGAGGAAATCTTGCATCGTTGGTTCGAGGAAGGCCATTGCTGTCGTGAAGCCGCCTGATGCGTCGTGGAGCGGTATCCAATTGTTTTGAATGGTTGGGTAAGAAGCAACCATCGTGTCCGTGCTAGTCCCACCGCTCTGCACAGTCCCAACAGCCTCTTGCCCCATCGCAGCCGAATTACCAGTCCCAATAGAGCCAGGTAACTGCACCGACGCAGCCGAAACATCCCCCGGCCCAATCGCCGCCATCGCATTCGCATTCCCCATCCCCCGTCCCTCACCCCTTCTCCTCCTCTCCCTCTCTCCCCAATACCCCTCAAGACAGTATTTAACTTGCTCGAGGTTCTGCCAAAAGTCCGCCGCCGCGAGATTCCCATTCTCGCTCATCGACCGTAGTACTTCCAATGCTGTCTCAAAACCGCCCATGTCGCTGGGGTTACCCACGGGGACGAAAGAGGACATTGCGAGGGCGAGCGCGGAGGAGAAGAGGTAGTGGGCGTGGAAGTAGCCGAAGACGGGGAGGGTGCCGTTGAAGTATTTAGTGAGGATTAGGGAGTGGGAGTGGCGGGCTGCGTGGATGCAGGCTTCGGAGAGGGTTAGGACGGGTTGGGGGAGGGTAGAGGGGGAGTCGTTTTCACTGAGTTTGATAAGGAGGTGGAGGAGGGTTGGGCGGGTTGTTAGGATTACGCACTTTGGTTATATCAGCATATCTGTTGTTTGGGCTTAAGGGGAGGTTAAAGGTACCTGGTTGAATGCAAGGTGTAGAGAGGTGATAGGCTTCTTGTTTGCCTCTGGATCCTCTTGGTTCAACCTTATGTGATCTGGCAAAGTTTCAACCCAGCTTTTTAATGCTTTCAGCAATTTCTGCACCCTCTGCAAAAACGTCTCCGTGTACTTCCTCCGACTGTACAGTTTCGAAATCGTCTCCCCAACAATTTTTGCCAACTTCACGTTCGCTGTCAAATAGTCCGTGTCTGAAAACTGCTCCTCATGTAGCTGTCGTGGTTCAACGTTCGACGGCATGTCGAGGTGGATGTCATCGTCGAGGATCTGTGATGGCAGGCCCATTTTGGATCCCCACATTCGATCAAAGATGTAGATAGTCCACCAGATTCGAACGCGGTGTTGGCGCTCAACAGGGTCGATTACTTGGGACTCAGGGATGTTGTGGTTCAACCCTATGCAGAGGCTTAGTCGCATTGCGCTGCCAATTAAGACGTAGGCTGAGTGGCGGCGGTTGAGGTAGTAAGAAAATAGTGACTGTATCGTTAACTTTGGATCATTTGAATGTGAATGGTAAGCATACCAATAGCAGTAGAGTCTCTAGATGTGTAATGCTCGTCCTTTCCGGCAACACCTGCACCAAACTCAGGGCACGTGCAAAATATGACGTCCCCGGCACCCTACATCCCGACGACGGCTCTGTCCGTAACGAATACGCCTCTCCAAAAGCAAACAGCGCAAAGTACTTGCACTGGTTAACCGTACACTCAAAATCCCCTGCTTGGTAGATGTCCTCCAGCTTTTCCAGCGTTGACTTGCGCAACACCAGATGATAGATATGTCCAATCTGATGCAGCGCAATCTTCACCAGCAGTCGCGCTTGTTGTCGACTAGGCCATTGTACGTTGACTTCATTTGCCGCCGCGATGTTGGCTTCCTTCACATACTGCGTTCGCGGGATATGCGCAGTCGCATTGCTACCAGTCAAGAAGCGACGGAAACGAGTCGCGAATGCCGTGCAGGCTGCCTCGCCGATGAAAATCGGTGGTGCAGATGGGTCGTATGGATGGAACCAGGCGCGGTCTCCGATTAGAGGGTTTTGTGCGCTGCTACTTGTATTTGGCTCGTTTGACTCTTCTGTTGTGCCTGTTGCTTTCGTTGTCGTTGCCGTTGCCGCTGCCGTTGCGGGTGGCCGGGGTGGTTTGGTGGTGTTGGCCGAAGCCCCCGAAAACTCTTTTAGGCGTTGGTTCTCCAAAAGTATGCGCTCCAAGTAGCTTACATAGTATTGAGCATTGATACATTCATAATTAAATGCAAGGCATGGCTCACCTCTCACTAACTTTCACCTGACGATCTCGAGGCTCGTAGTGACATTCCTCGCCAAGACCAACCACCACGCATTTATTACACGGCTCGCCTCCAGAACATTTGATCTTATGCTCATGACATCGTCGACATCTGATAGACACGCAGATATGGTTATCAGTTTGGAGAACAATCAGCCCTATGGGGATGGCGATTAAATTACACACGCTGTGAACTTCCTGCGTTGGCGTTTCGATGGCTCGGGAGTTTCTTCGGTATCTCTGCTGCGACGGCCGAGGTTTGGGGTCATTGTAGGGATATTATGATGTGAGAGGGCTAAAAATGACTGGTTTGGTTATACAATTTGTTGTGTGCTGAGTAGAGGTTATGACGTGGAAGGCCGAGGTGTTCGTTCGGCATTGGCATCGGAGTTCGGGTTCGTCCGCCGAGCGGGCTTCGTAGATGGCGTTTTTGCAGCGTTTCTAAATGTAGACAGTCCCGATAGGTAGAAGAACGGTAGAACATGATGGCTGACAATAAGTTTGAAAAGGAAGTAAGACGAATGAGTGGTAAAGACAACATATAACGTGCAAACAATGCCTTTCAAGAGAATACATGTCACGTGATAATCCAAGAGGTATGAGGGCTCATACTTCCCTAGAAGATTGTCTGTATGGCGAGGGGGTAAATTAACTTTGCTCTAATTCAATACTTGTCTGAACTGCGGTGATCCAAGCTCTATTGTAGGTTTGTCGCTCTACCGAAGTGAATGGCTACATTGATGCAGTGCGGGATATATATTTGGATTTTTGTGCTGTTTTGGAATGGATATGTAGACACGAATGTGTCCCAATCCGCATCAGCATATCTGATGAGTCTGATCAGCTAACTGAACGGTCCAAATGCGAGCAAACCAGACGCTTGTCTGGCATATGTTTGAAATGAGCAAGCGACCGAGCGGTCGAGCGCTTTTCGCTTTTTGCTTATCGAGTAAGACAGGAATGCCAAAGATTCTTGCCGACTTCGATGCCTATAGCTGAACAATACACGTCAATTAGCTGGATGACTCTGGCATGCGAGAACTCCCACCCATAATCACTGTAAAAGGAGGCCGGTCATCCCCTTAAAGAAGGAGTAGAAGCAGGCGTCACGAATCTCAGCAGTTAGTAATCCATTGCCAGGAAGAACACGGAAAGCATCGCTTCTCTTGCAATGATGCTCCAAAAGCGCCCCCTATTCAATGATATTCAAAATTGCCCAAAAAAAAAAAAAAAAAAAAAAAAAGGCATTGGATGAGACTGCCTTGGCAGGAAACCCAAGCTGTGACCAGCAACGACCAGCGAAGCTCCCCCATCACTTGATTGTCCCAGCTGGCATATATCCTTCCAACGAAATGGTGTTCCAATATTAGCCTCCCGGGAGGCCGTTTAAAACAGAGACCAGGCTATTATCCGCTCGAGGTGATAGAAATCGACGCCTCAGTAGCATAACAGGAACAGTAAATCTCTATCAGTGCCCATAGTCTTCCGAAGGAGTGGTATTCAGTTATTCGTCTCCGGAGATGCTGGGCTGACAACGCCGTTGGTGACTGAAGCATGTCAGTCATGAATGCAAACGAATTGTATTCTCCGACATGTACCCGTATAGAATCGATATGCTGATATTTTTGAGCCATGAAGTTAGCAAGTAGGAGGATAGGAACCCCAATAACTTACAAGAATCACGCGATGACGGTCGGTCAGTAGTGGTTGTGCTCTCGTCGTGCTTCGCTAAACGGACTCGCCTAATCGCCTAGAGGTGGCTTGCTGTCTCTGCATGGCCGTGAGTGCTCAATGTCGCGTTCTACTCAAGCATTAATGCTAGGACATAGAAAGTTGGGTGTCTTGTACTGTTCTGTAAGTGTGGTGGTTCTGCCCTTTTTGTCCACCTCGGCAGAGCCGCCATCTCTTCCTCCGCTCGCCTCGCCTTGCTTCCTCTTCTCTATCAGGGCAACGCTGCTTCCGCCCATATTTTCCATCTCTTTCGTTCGTTATGATGATATCATCCTCCCTGTCGAAATTTCAATGGCAAGAGTCGAGTAATGATGCTCTGATATCCTCGAGGCTTCTATCAGACGCCATTTGACACTACAGGGCGCCCGGTGTTTCCACACAACGCCCTAGCAAGGTCCAACTCCACGCCCACCAACTATATATAAGCAAGGGAAATTTTTTATCTTCCGGGTATGATGAATAGAAGGGACCTGAACCCTAGCATCGTTCGCGAAAAAAATACAACGTGCTTTATGTTCGGTCGAGGTCATTGAGGAGGTTGGTTCGGAATGTGGCGAGAGAAAACGGAACGGAAATCGCGAGGGCAGGGGTAAAAAGAAAATCCCATCATAAGGGCAAGCTGGCAAGCGAAGAACCGTGGAAGAGGATCCCAGCTTTGTATATTTCCATCCCGAGACGATCTAGAGCATTCCCCTTACCCCATGGGCACATCTTTTGCTGATAACGGCTGTCAGTTAGTGATAGTGTCCTTGTTTCCATCCTGTAATGTCGCTCGGCGGTCTCCCGACAGACCATACAAAACCTCCCCCAGATCTTCGACAACTGAAGAATTCTTGCCTTTCGACCTCAGGAATATGGGTTATGAGGAGTACGTTGCGTTCTTCGTCACGTTTCTTGTTATACTCGTATAATCGGTAACGTTGGTCTTCGTTTGATACATCGTCGGTATCCTAGCATTTGCCACTCGTCTCGCCATTCGCAAATCGGCAGGAACTGCACGCCGGTTAACACTGTGAGGCTAGCGGAACCGTGGCTATTGAATATGTGGTTCAGGGACGACTTCAGAGACAGCTAAACAAAAGAACATCACGCATATTGCTTGATGGGCACGGGTTGGGATACCTTCAGGGATCTAACAGCTTCCTAGGCTCATTTGCTCATCCCGCTTTGATCAATCACTCCGTAACACCGTATTATCCCTTTCTCCTTTCGTCTTGCTCACAATATTACTAGAAAATTTGTCCCCCATGCTGCTGTTCAACCACAGTCAATTTGCAAGCTTTGCAAGCCCACTCTGACCGCGCTGAACGTGGGATTAACCGTGCGTCTTTGGACAATGACGGTAACACGCGTACTAGCAAAGAGCCCTCGAAGAAGCAAGCCCATCCAGTGACCATGGTATTTGAGTTGTGTCGCGTACTATTGCGGTGAGCGCTGGGAACTGTGCATCACACACTCATGTCCCGGCAGTCATGTAAGCTGAGAGCCTGTATCCGGATCAAATGCTGGCTTAATTCCTGCTAAAGTGCTGAAAGGAGCTAACCGCTTCGATCGGGTATGGATTCCTCATGTATTCCGGGATGCCCCCTGTGTTGTAGGATGGAGTACGTGCGGTCAAGAATTTTCGGCGCTTGGGGGCTAGTGGCAAAAATAAGGAAATTCGAAGTGCTTGAATTGTTTTCGAGGATATTGTTTCCCGGGACATGAACGACAGGAATGGAGGGAACTGGAGTGTTGTTCAGTGAAGCAGACTTTTCGCTCTTTGACCTACCTACAATTAACCTCAGTGGGTACGGCGTCAGTATGTTGTTTACAGAAACGTGTCGACAATCTTTGCTGCAACTCAATGGATCTTCCTATAGCCCTTGCACTCGTCATTACCAACTGGAACCCGGGACCTTTTCAGTATGCGCTCGTCTGCTTCTGAACGATTGTCAGGATTTGGGTGACAAGCACGAAAGGGGAGGGTAAGACTCAATTGGCAGGATAACGTCCAGCATCGCAACGGACATGGTATTCCAACCCGGATGAAAACTCGGAAAAGAAAATTATCTTCTCGACTTCTGAATGGGTTCCTTCCAACGTATCAGTCAAGTCAACAGATAGTCCCTTACCGGCTCCACAACGTCCAGAAAAACATTGTGGCCACATGCAGATACAGACGAACCACGGTATGCCCGTCGAAGAAAAATAGAAAGCTATAGGCGATTTCCACGGGCCGTCAATGCTAAACCAGGGTTCCATTTAATTTCTTGCAATAACTAATAACTGCCGAACTGGAACGAGAAAAGGTTGCACCACCATACGAGAAAGGATAACAGGAGGCTCACGACCACAATGACAGGATTCCGGAATGGCAGTAGAAAAGGGCTTATTTTTTTTTATGCTATCGACAGGGCAGGAAGGGGCTACATATGTCCGATCATTTAGAATGTACTATTATGGGCAGAATCGGAAGCGAGCCGGCACCCGCCCGTTGGTGGCGAGGAGAGCGGCAATCACCTCCAGCCTACCACAATGCACCATTCTACAGCTTGGACTTTGGTGCCTTTCCCAACCTGTCCAGTACACAAAACATGGAGGATTGATGGACCGAAAAGGGCAAAAATAAGGAACAAAAAAGGCCAGAAAATTTCCCATGATATCGGACGCCTTGCCCTCTGTCTATGTTGGCTAGCTGTACACTTTTTTTTTTTTTTTTTCCTTGTATCTGCTCCACAGGCAAAACCTCGTCTACACTGGATGACAAGTTAAGGAGGCCGTTCAAGGTTTCCCTTTCAGTCCAAAATGACTGACCCGAGCCGCCCGTCCCCTTTCTCCTATCCCTCTCATTCTTCTTCTGACACGCGAGAGACGGACTCTACAGGTGACTGGGCAATATCCCAGTTCTCGCAAACGCCCGTTGGGTTTCCAGTCAGCTTTGAAGCGATTTCTGGCTCGACTGAGAACCCCGCAGGTGCATTTCGCACCACCACCACGCCATCAACGACAGGTGAACGGTCTATTAATGCCAAGGTTCCAATTCCCAGGACGACGACCTCCAGCAACTGGACTAGCAGTGGACGGGTCAGTCGGGCGTGCGAGAACTGCCGGGAGCAGAAAGCCAAATGTAGCGGTCATCGCCCAACCTGTCAACGATGCCAGGAGGCTGGCGTCCGTTGCTCTTATGGTGACCGGAAACGAGAGAAGATGGCCAAGTGCGTTTTTTTAATATAAAAAAATAAGTACTAAAGAGTGACAAGAGTCTGCATTTCTAACGGTGGGTTAATAGGCAGCTGAATGATCTGACAACCCAAGTTCAGGCTTACGATGAATTATTACGTGATATCCGTCCCGAGTTGGATAACGTCCTAGCACAGAGAGTTGAGCAGGTTCTGAATGAAGTAAGCCATTCCTTTGTCCCGGATGCCCGTAGTGAGAAAGTTGACATGATAGCAGTTCTCCGGTCCTCAGACATCAACGCCTCCATCTGCGCCCGGAACAATATCTGGTCCTGTTGGGAGTGCTGTATCTTCCTCTCTAGGGGCGATAGATTATATCGATGAAGACTACAACCGTGACGAAAAAGTACAGGCATTGGGCTTTGTCGGGGAGCACTCGGAGATTGCCTGGCTGTACAGATTGAAACGGAATCTTGACAAAGATAACCTTGCAGCTGCAACCCCAGACTCTGTTTCACCGAAAGATCCCTGGGATCGCCATTCAGTTGCCTCTGTGAATTTCTTCTTGGACGACTCGCAGATTCTCGTCATAGATGGCGTGGATTTGAAGCAGAGACCCCCTCAAGCGGTTGCTGACAAGCTTGTGGATCGTTATTTTCAAATCATTCATCCGAGTTTCCCAATAATCGGCAAAGTGACGTTCTGGGGACAATACAAATCATTCTATTCCAGCCCGTTTGTCCGGCCCGGTAAAAGGTGGATGGCCATACTGAATCTGATTTTCGCCCTTGCTGCGAAATACTCAGAGCTGGCCCACGAAACCGTCGATGACACTATACACGAAGACCATGTGATTTACTTCTCACGAGCGTGGAAGCTTAGCATGAGCGACGTAGCTTTGCTGGATCACCCGAACCTACAACAAGTGCAAGTCGAAGGACTGACCTCATTCTATCTCTTGTCTGTAGGACAAATTAATCGGTATGTCATGTCCCTTCTATCTAATCTAGTGAGGCGTCTTGGCTGGAGCATCAATTCTGATTTATATCCTTTCCCTTCCTTTTTTTTGTCGTCTATTAGGTCCTGGAGAATTTGTGGCATTTCCATCCGTTCCGCCGTTACCATGGGATTGAACCTTCGAAACGAGAGCAATAGTATCGGTCATATTTCCAAGGAAACGCGGTATCGAGTGTGGTGGTCGTTGTATACTCTGGATGCTTCTCTCTCTGCAATGACTGGCCGGCCTCACAGCAGCAATGTCGAATTTTGCACAACACCTCTCCCAGTCCCGTTTATGGAGGAACATTTTCGGGATGAGACCATTGCACAGATAATCACAGACCAGGAGGCTCGGAATGTGTTAATGGGGATATTTTCTACAAATCGTTGGGGGCAATCCCAAACAGAGAGCAGCGTCACTCTCGAGCAGTCAGGGAATCTGACGCCAAACAGGAATGAACAATGTGAGCAACTTGCTTTCAGTGCCATGGAGACCCTCACACCGAACATTTCGCTATACTTTCTCTATTTCGTTGAGTTAGGATTGACTATGCGGGAATCTGTTGACACATTGTACGCCCCAGGAGCTGCTCGCAAGTCATGGCGCGAAGTTGAGGCAGCTATTTCTGCCTTGAACAACAAAGCTGACGCCTGGCTTTCCAAGCTACCAGAAACATTCCGGTTTACAGGGCCGCAAGGGGATGTAGCTTTCGAGAGACAAATCTCAAGCCTCGCTTTCCGCTACTACAGCACCAAATTGATCATTACGCAACCTTGCCTCCGCCATGCTTCCCGTCAGGATGGCACTCCATCACTCGGGAATTTCTGTGATATGATGACCGATCAATGCGTCGATATTGCCACTCAAATGCTCGCGTTACTCCCAGAGCCACCAGATACGTCGTGGCTTTACCACATCGCGCCCTGGTGGTGCGTCCTGCATTATTTGATGCAAGCAATGACAGTGCTATTGACAGAGCTCTTTCTTCGGGCAAGACCGGGCACGCTACAATACCGAAAGGTGCAAGAGAGCGTCGACAAAGGGAGTCGGTGGTTGTACGACATGTCCGGGAGGGACGCTTGTTCCCAGCGCGCGTGGCTTGTGTGCAACGACATCTTGTCCCGCTACAGTCCCGAACTCGTCTCTCAGGCTGATATAATCCTGAAGAAATAATCACTTTTGTGCTTCAGATCCGCGCTAGTTGGTCTTCGTCACCCACAAGACCATTCCGAAACAATACGATAACCGTCAGGAAAACTCCGCACGTCATCTCCTATTTATACCCTCGTCAAAAAGCATCTTCATCGATTTGCTTCGGCGCTATACAATGTGAAAAGCTTGGGGAGGAAGAGGGAGAAGGAGGGTGGTGGGGGCTTCGCCGTAGGTGGTGCTCATACTCCCGCCGAATTCCGCAGTGATGGGCCGACAATTGAATGTGATCCAATATACACGTATTTGGGAAATCTTAGAGTACTATTACTTCCGTGGCCTGTCTTGATCTACCAACTACTCGATATCAAATGTGTTTCGAAACTCTATTCCACCTTAGTGTTTCTATTACCAGTAAGCTACCTACTACTCTACTAGATTTACCAACTAGCTTAGCGATGTATCCGACCGGAACCGTTTGTGGGAGGCCTGATTCCCCTAGTGATTATTATTATATACGACGAACCAATTCAAAACCTGCTTTCGACACGCGCCATGTTTCAAGCTATGCCCAAAAAGAATGTAAAGTTATACAGTCGTGTCCACTGAGGAAAACCGGAACGCATTGTACCATACAACCAGTCAATTAGCATACCGACACAAACAGTTATCAGACACATGGTGTCAAGGGGGAAGTGGGATGAATTCACAATGCAAGGGTGGGCTCATACGACATGCATGGCGCCCAAAACAAGCAGACATTGGGCATTGGGCATTGGCCATTCCGGAAAAAGCGACCAGTTCAGCTTTTCGGAATAGGCTCCACCTAACGCTGGCTATGATTGGCAGGAAGTCAGATCCGCGACAGCGGAAAGCTCCTTGCTAGGCCGATAGTCTATTCGATAACCTGCGAGAATTTGAGTCAGCGCTCCGGCGGATCGGCCATGACCAACGGAAAGGTCCCTGGTTGTTGTTATCGCCAAATGAGAGTACACGGGACTATATTCCAGGAGGGAGTTTTGTTTTTGTTTATGCAGGCTTCCAGAAAAAGATAGCCGCAAAAGCAATCTGATTTGCCATGACTCTGGATTATGGAATCACTGATACAAAAACCCCCCCTGATCACCAAATTAGGGCTTAATGAAAAGAAATTATCACGGGTAACTCATCCGTACCGCACAAAATATTCGTCCCGATAACCATTTTCGGAGACTAGGTTATGACCACCTTCTCAACATGGCAGGAGTCATAACCTTGGATTAGGGTCGTGGATTAGCATTCTGATATGCCCGAGCTACTCTATAGGACGACAGCACTGTTTATCCTCGGTACTACTGACTCCGTACTCCCGTATAACCTAAAGTACTCGTACTTGCAGACTGTTTTGAACGTCTGGAGTTCTCCGTTATCTATCTCGGGCACCATGCCTATTATGGGCAGGATCATTGGCTGGGGCTGGCCAAATTAATAATTGTTCGTGCTCGGAGTTCTATCGGTAACTACTCGCCTTGTCTCCCGATAAGGAAATAGGGTAATGGAGGGTCATGTGGGTATCACGTGGTAAAATTCTAGAAACCCGATAATCAAGGTGGTTAAGTCAACGGCAAGCCGTTCCTTTTATCGCTCTGCACCCTAGTCTTGATAGATTATTTGGGCTGCCTCGGCCATCTCTGATTCCCTGACCCAGCCCCGGAGCGTGCCTATGGAGCTCTACATACGAACTAGTGCCAGGCGACAACCCCGAAATGCATACGCGGCTTACCATGTTTGTGGTGTGCTTCGGGATATGAATCTGATTCGGTGCGAGTTCAAATCCCGGGAGCGCTAAATCTGACAAGAATCGGAGATTGTCTCCGCGTGGATTTTCACATATTAGAATTTCCCACGAGGCGGTGATCACGTGCCATAGCACGTGACTCGTGTGGACGGAACTAACCGCAAACAGACCGCCTTCCCTTCCCGGTAGAACGTGGGATCCACGCCGGGGAACGAGGCCGATAGCCAACGTCTATCTAACCCCATCTTTCACTTCACCACTGATCATCTCAATTGCAATGCGCCGCTAACGAAAGAAAGAGAGGAATAATGTCTCTCCGCGGCCCCATGAAGCGCTCGCACCTGAGGCAGGTTAGCGCGGCCAGTATAGAAACTCTGTCCAGCTCCCGATCTGTGGAGTCTCCGCAGCATGGCAGTACTCACGACCTCCATTCGCCAGCGGAAGAGAAGTTTATCCCATTGGGCTCGATCCCTCTGGACAGACGCCAGTGCACGCTGTGGGTTCACGATGAGACGTTTTCCAGGGAGGAGATCCTGTTCAACCAGACTGCGTTTAGCGGCACTGGTGTCAAGACGGGGGATATCATTGAGATCCTGCCTGCGCGATCGTCAACTAGTGAGGGGGCACTTCCGGATTTGGGCTCTAGGCCGTTGCGCGATGGACATGTTGATTCGAGCTCGACGCTGCATTCGGATATGACGTCTAGGTCTAAGTTTAAGACGCCGTTGCAGAATCGTTGTCTGTTTGTGGTGAAGCCGCTGCCACAGGAGATTAAGGCGAGGAATCCTAAGCTAGAGATTTCGATTACTAGTAGTATCGCCAATATCTTTGGGTTGAAGAATCGGAGTCAGGTGCTTGTTTCTGTTGTCGATCGTGGGCAGTGCTCTGCGTCCCATGTGGATGTCTCGTTTCGGGACCAGTTTATGGTCCGCTCTGATATGTGGAGATTGGTTATGTCGGAGTTGGCGGGGAAAGTGATCTTTAAGGGTCAGAAGATTTCGTTCATGGGAAGTATCAAGGCGACGGTTAAGAATATCTTCATCCGTGGGAAGAAGGTGCTTTCGGGTTACTTTTCGCCACATACCATCCCAGTGTTCCGCAGTGAGGCTGCTAAATATGTCTTGTTTATTCAGATGTCAAGAGAAATGTGGGATTTCGATTCCGAAGGGACCGGAGACATCCTCTTCAGCAGAGTCATCAACGGCTTTCTCCCAGAGCTTTTCAAGCGGTGGGCTAGCTCTGAAGCAAGACATCTTGTGACAATCGTGCTGTTCACACGGGTGGAATACGACGTATCAGCTGGTGGAGGTGTTTTCTCAACGTTCAGCTCTGAGAACTTCAGAAGCATTTCTGGTCCGAATAATGTCCCGACCCGAGATTTCTATCGAGTAGTAGTAAACGACATGTCAAGCGGCCATTGGACTACTATCTTAGACGAGTTGAAACGAGATTTCAGAACATTTCTTAAGGACGTTTCAATACTCAAGGCAGACGATGCAGAAACCCCGACAAAAGACGAGGGAAAGGGGCCACCAAAGGCACCAACAGCAATCGTTGCAGGACGACCAAGCACTGCTCTTCGTGGGAATATCCTGGAAGCAATTCATCTTGCCTCAGCACACCTGGCATACGATCATATCGACCGTGACATGGTTCATACGGGAACGTCGATTATTGTCATAACGCCCGGAAGTGGTGTCTTTGAAGTTTCTTACGAGTCTCTGGCTTCTACTACTGAGGCTCTGACAAATCGTGGTATTGCTATTGACTTGGTCTGCCTTAGCCCAATGCCGCTTCACTCAGTACCCTTGTTCAAATACAAGGAGCCAGCACCAAGACCCCAGAGTTCTGCGTTGGGCGATATCAATGAGGGTGGCTACTCGCCTGAAAGGCGCGAGTCATATGTGAATTTTGCCAACCGCACACCCAACATCTCTCCCAGATCCACCTTCCCAGGCTCCCTCTCGGCATTGAACGCTAGAACCCAGCCCTCGCTTAACTCCGAATGGAGCTATGGTATCCCGCATTGGCTTGATATCTCCTATTGGAATCCCGACACCTACAGGGAATCGCGCCGGATTCTGAAGAACGACCCTAATGCGCCAATACCGTACACCGTCACCAAGCGATCCAAGGTCTTTGTCCCGCGAGTGCGGATGTACGAGATCCAAATGATGGGCGTCATGGAAAGTGAGCAGTCAAATATCTCCATTCCGTATTTACTTGAGGGCCAGGGTGTCTCTAGGTCACAAGTCCCTGGGCTTGGTTCAGGTCCCGCTAGCTTAACTGCCCCCAGTAGGTCGAGACATCAGCTAAGCGACAGCCTTCGGCCGGAGCCGTATCTTCAGAACATGGCGAATCTAAAAGGCCCGACGCCTAGTGGATCAAAAAGGAGGACGCAGAAGTCGGTGCTCTCATGGATGGACCAGTATGACGACAATATCTTCCAAGCGTTCCCAAAACCTCAGCGGAAGCATACCAGACCAAAGAAAAGATTCAGTGAGCCCGAGGTCCAAGCATCCGGCCTTCATGAAAGGCTCTCTGCAAGATCTATAACGCGGTTAAGAGAGCATGAGATACAGTCTGAGCGTGACCACTCTCCACACTCGCTCCCACGGAAGATTGAACCAACGGGACTCGCGTCACCTGTTAGCCCTGTGTCAATTAAAAATACTTCTCCAAAGAAGCCGTCCTTGAAGCCCCCATCTACGACTAGATCGTCGAAAATATCGCGTACGATTAGCTTTGCTCTGCGGGGTCTGGGTGCCACCCCACCAAGGGCTCAGGCTAGTACAGAAGTTAATGTTGAGCATGCCAAAGCTCTGCCCATGTTCAACCAGAAGCCACCCGTGACAAAGTCTGCAGATTCTCCGAGCTCATCAGACGCAGCGTCTGTATCGACATCAGCATCGACAGCTACAGCCGAAGCAGAGCCTCCTGCGCTCCAGAAACCCGCGCAAAACACAGCTATCACGCCATCCAGGCCAATATCCATCAAAGTGCCTCCGAAGAAACCGTCCGGGGACGGGGAGCAAGGAGACCGTTCTGAATCATTATCATCCACGGTTACTGAGATTCCTTTGCATGACGCCCGTCACGAGCGACAAGTGAGGAAGTTAGGACCAAGGTTTGATTTCACAGTTAGTGGTATGCGTGACTACCCCGCCAAGAGCCCGCCTGGCAAGGCACTGGCTCACTGGGTGCGGTCAATCAACCCTTGCAATACACCAAGGGAGGTGCTACGTGACACTACTTGGTTTGGACGCTGGCAGCATGCGTATCCAAGACCTCCGCATGTTGCTGTGGTGAAGTGGAAGAGTTTGAAATCCCCCGCCATCTTGCCTTTGACGACGGAGGAGTTTCCAACGCTCAATGAGCTTAGTTCCGATTACCTGCAGACACCGTATCGTGTCTTTCCCAACGATGACGCAGAGGGTTTCGAAGCACCCAAGACTCGGGGAATCCTCATGCGGGAATTGATTTCATTACGTCTTTCCCATGGTTTCCAGATCGTTGTTGGGAAAAATGTTGCTGAAGTGTCTGGGCAGTATGCACTGGAGTCGCTGAACGTTTTCGATACCAGCAACTTGGAACGTGATGGTACTTATATCTTCCTCTCGAAAGGGAACACCATCCACCGTCTTATCTGTGTGGACAGCTTGGAAATAGAAGTGACACGCTTTACGCATCAGAACTCCTCAGCCTTAAACCGTTACATGAAAGGTGGCTGTATTCCTTATTCACCGGCTATACGGACGATACTGAATGTAGAGTACGAGGTTAAGAATCTTGAGCTGGACTCGACCGTGGAGGAGTATAATTGGAATTACGCTGACAATTACATTGCGGGACACCGAGACTATTTGTTCAATCCAGCTCAGCAGCTCCATTTCTGGAGGGTTCGTTATGTGTTGATTCCGATGCGCTTGCAAGTTACTTCTCGGCGCCATTTGCAATCCTTCAACGAGGACAATGAAGAAGAGATTCATCTGCTTGGCATCAGCCAGCTAACGCATATCTGGCAGCGGCATAAATATGTCCCACCCGAGAATCGATTCGAGAGCTCCAATAAGAAGCATGTCCAGAATCCTCTCAACATCATGTACCAAACAGCGAATCCGTCGGAAGTGGTCGCGGCAGAATTGGACCGGATTATACTCACGGATCCTGGTCATGATAACCCTCCAGCACAGCTACTACCGGAATTGCTTGAACGCTCAAACATCACCCTCTCGTCGTTGGCGCAGATCATTCAGGAAGATAAGGGAGTGCGCATGATGGACCGACGATGGCACTGGCGACTGCATTACAACTGCTTTATTGGTTTCGAGCTCACGACATGGCTCTTCCAGAATTTTGATGATATCCATAGCCGCGAGGAAGCAGTGGGCTTTGGCAATGAGTTGATGCAGGCTGGTCTCTTCCAGCATGTGGAGAAGAGACATAATTTCCGGGATGGGAACTACTTCTACCAGATCTCTAGTGAGTATCGTGTCTCGCGGCCTGAGTCGAGGGGTAGCTGGTTCCCACAGATACGGCCAGATAAGTCCGTTCCAACGACACCAGCCACGGAGCAATTCAAGGACTCGCCTACAAGCACGAATACCCATTCCCGGACCGGCAGTCTCGAGGAAAGCCCACACTCAAGTCAACCCCCGCACACACCGTCAAAGTCGAAGAACAAGGCTGCGATTGTGCTGTCAAAGACAATGAAATACGACGTCGATCCCAGGAAACGCTCAAACCGAACAGAAGTCATCGACTTGCACTACGACCGCCTCCACAACCCCGAGAACTGCTTCCACATCGAGCTCACCTGGATGAACACGACGCCCAAACTCATCGAAGACACGGTCATGTCGTGGGCCACAACGGCCGACAAATTCGGCCTCAAACTAGTCCAAGTCCCTATTGGCGAAGCCAGCGCAATCTCAGAAACACAACCCTTCCGCAAACCATACCGCATCCGCCTCAAACTCCCACCACCACCAAAAGCACCAGCACCAACGATCTTCAACCAAAACAACAACAACGCCGCGTCTTTCACTCAGTCCTCAGACTCCGTCTCCACGACAACCACAAATGATCACCTCTACTTCCAAAAAGCCCTCCTCCGCAAATTCGACTTCGTCCTCGACTTCGAACCCCGCTCCGCATTTCCACAGGACGTCGAGGTCTCCTATTCCTGGGGAACACCAGACTACCGGTACCCGCAATACATCCACCGCTCAGGAAGCATCCTCGCCCAAATCACTGACGAAGGCGACTTCCTCCTCCTCGCCAACCGCCTCGTCAGCACCCGCAGCCCCGTCTCTACAACCTCCCGCTCCGCTGAACGGCGCAGCGCAGCAGCACCCGAGCACCCCGTCGACCGCGTCTCCCCTCGCCTATCACCCTTAATCCGCCCAATCCACGACTCCCCCATGTCCCCGCAACTCTCAATGCATCCGCACCCCCCTCCCCATCTCCACCTCCACACCCACAACCAACACCAACAACACCAACACCAACAACACCAACAACATCAACCCACAAATCCCCCCATAATCGACACAGCAAACCTCTACCGCGCCCCCGAACACATCCTCTCTAGCCTCGCTGATTTCTGCGCTGACGCCCAGAAACTAGAATCCTTCTACGCAGACTCCATGCACACCACCACGCGCCCCGCATCAACAAGCGCGGGCCCAGCAGCGCTAAACACATCCTCATCAACGCTTATGGACGCGTCGATTCCATCACTCGAGTTGCCGGCTAGTGTTGTTAGTCATCATATTACTGCGTCGCATTCGGGGGGCTTGAACCCGCCGGGGCCGGTTAGGGTTGCGTCAGATGGGATTGTTTCGACTATTGGTAGTGGTGGTACGAGGCCGAGGAGGGATAGTAAAAGCTACAAAGGAAGTCCGAGGAGCGGGGGGTTGAAGCCTTTGCGGTTGAGTTGATGCATGTGTACTCTACGCTATTGTATTATGATACCCTCCTTCTCTTTCGTTGAAAAATTTTCTGTTCCCATTGTATATGAGTGATGATCTGTATAAATTGAATACAATTCGCTTGGTGTTATTTCAATCTGAAAGCATTATGATTACTGATTACTCAAATATTATAAAAAACGAAAATAAAAAAAGCAACTTGCAATTATAACAGAAATCAGTATCATATCCTAAATCATAAACAGCAACAAATCATGTATCATGCATGCATTAATGCAAAACAAAAAATCGAAGTGAGACATGGGTATCATAAATGATGTTAAAGATGAAGGTGGAAGAGGTGAAAAAAAGAATTAAGCAACAGAAAAAGGAAAATGGGATATCTCAATCAGTAGCCTGGCAGAGATACCGGTATCCAGAATAATATCAACAAGAATCGAAGGTGAAAAGGGTATCAAAGGAGAAAAGAAAGAAAATGGTGAAACGAAGCAAATGGGGCAAAAGAAAATAAAGGAAAGAAAATCACCAAGCTTCCTCAACATCAAGTAGCCATCGACGAACGCCCTCCCTTAGGGTATTGTCCACACCAGCCAACGACCGCTTCCGCTCGCGATCCGCCAGACCAAGTTCACCATCTACATCATCACGGCAATGCTCAGCGGTCACGCTGCGGACAACTTCTTCAAGAGCACCAAGCACCGTTTTACGACATTCCGCACGTGGGACTTCAACCGGAGGGGTCTCATCTTTAACAGGTTCCGAAGGTCGTCTGGAGTCACCTTTGCGGGTTCGAGGGGGAGATGAAGCACGCGAATGGGCGAGAGAAGATTGACCACTTTGTGATAAAACACGTTCGAGAGCATCAATAAGCGTACCGTCAAGATCCATGACCGGTTCCTCAATGAACTTCTCTTCTGCTTCAGGAATACCAAAACCATCCATTGAAGTTCGGTTAGGATCAGGGACGAAACTCGTGTTTGTAGATCCGGGTGTGAGAGGACCGAACATCTGACTTGGACGACGAGTAGAGGGCGATATCGATTCATTGTCCAATGGAGTCTTTCGTTTCAGACGTAGCCGCTTGACAGTAAAGGTTCTAACATCGGCAACCAAAGTAGTGGCCACGTCGACCCATCGATCCGATCCATCCACGTCCGGAAGAAACGAGCTGCTTGGAGTAGGTTCCGCTTGCATGGCACGCTTGATATCGGCCTCCAGACCGTTATATGGCCGCACAGCTTGTAGCATAAAATCCTCATGAAAATTTTTCATCCAGCCAGCAACATTGATATTGGGACCATCGTGCTCCTTGGGCGCACATGCGAACCCAGAGCCGCTGCTGTGCGTGGATGCCATCGCATCGACACTGGTAACAGATGTCCGCGTTTTCTTAGGAGATGCCACGGTAGAATCCCCGGAGGAGGAAAGGGAAATAAATCCAGGGAGTGGGAGGTCAACGTCGACTATACCGTCGTCTCCTCGTACAGACAACTTCAACGGAGATTCTTTTACTTGGTCTGTTGTCGACGACAAGTCCTGCTGCTCATCCCCAAAGTCATGAACCGATGGATGTGGAATAGGCATGTTGCCTACTGTCTTTGGAGATGCTTCCGGCAATGTGCCAGACGCTTCTTCCACCATTTGGCTGAGGGTTGGAGGGCCACGCCTTGGAGGGCCGGTATACGCAGTGGAGGTAGAACGTCTACGAGCGTCAGAAGTAGGAATAGCGTCACTGTTATCAGCAGTCGACGAGTCCTGTCGCGATGACCACAGACCCGAAAAAAGGCTGCCCCATCGGCCGCCAGTGGATGGAAGACTGCTATTGGCGCTGCTAATAGCGGAACTTTCACTTCGCTGCAGGTTTTTCAGGAGTGTCTCAGAGGCTAGGCTGTCAACTGTAGGCCGCTCTTGTCCCTCCCGTTCAGTACGCTTCTTCTGTGCAGCAAAATGAGGAACCGGAACGGTACTACTTGGGGTCGTTGTCGAGGTCGTGGCCGTACCGGTATTCTTGGCACGGGCGTCTTTAGCATGCATTGGAATACCCAAAGTCCTGATGGAGCGAGTGTCTGAGCCCCTCCGGTATTGCTGAAGCTCCGGTGAAGGGCCCAAATCAGTATCATCCGAGCGGTGGGTTGTGTCATTTGAAGAGACACTAACGGACCGATGGTGCTGATCATTGTCCCGGTTCAGACGCTGCGCACGGGACCGTCGTTCAATGGCGCGACGAAGAGACTCCTGCCGGAGGACAGGCACACTTGGCGGACTTTGAGACATAGCACGCGTGGACGTGGCGGTACCTGGGCGTAAAGGAGATGGTAGCGGCTCGAAGCGGTGCTTGGCCGGGAGGAATGTCGAAAGTAGGAAAATTAGCCGGCGAGCAGTCATCTTGTCCGGAGAGACGATGACTGTCCGGTTTGAAATGATCGGATCGGCATCTTGCTGTGCCTTCTGTTGGAGGTGATGCCGACGTCGATACCACTCTGGACCTAACATATTGAGCCACTCCGTGTGGTTGCCCAAGAAGGCCGTGATAAGTACTAAGAAAAAAAAACTATGCTCTTTGTCACCAAGAGTACGGACGATCGAACGACCTTCTTCACGCCAGACACCCCAACGACTCTGGCCCGTCACCACATATGGCGTTTGAAGGGCTGTGCTAATCCGGCGCGTACTGCGAACAGCCTCATTTCGGAGTCTCGAGTTCACGGCTAATATGTTTGCTGGGAGTTGAATGATAGTTTGATTTGTTCGTTGCATGTTGGGCGGTTTGACAGGCTTCGGGTGTACACCTGAAACGGAATCCACCTTTTTCAAAAGGAAAAGGATCTCTTTCTGAGCAAGTCTCTCCATGTGCGACAGCGTGCGAGTGACCACATCCCAGTGGTCAACTAGCAAGTCGATACGCTCGTCAAGACTGGCCGGTGGGGACGCAGTTGACAGACTATCCTCAAGAAACGAGTTGCGCCAGCGATAGTCCGAATCAAGCGAACAAGACATGCCCATACGAGGAGAGTCAACCCCCTGCGAGCTGAACCGTGACACCGGGCGTCCAGTATTGCGACTGATCAACGGAATTTGGATAGTGATGGCCACGGCATACATCGGAGTCTTTTTCTCCTTGATCTTCTTGCGCTTAGTGATATCGGGGAAAGGGAAGCCGGCATCGGGAAAGGACTCCTGATACATCGAGGCAGCCAAATCGCTCTGGTCCGACGACGGTTCCCCGCCACCCTCTGGTAGGTTGACACCAAACATGCGAGTCAAGAGCACCGTCACCTTCGCTGGCGGTTTGTCCTCGCCCGGCCGACTGGGTCCGATGAAGCTGGACGAGCTGCCCGTGGTAAAGGCTCGGGGCATGCCAGGAGAGACACTCGGGGTTCTGCCTGGCTCTTCATCGGCAGAAATGATATGCATTTTTGTCGACGAGCCTCGATAGCTAAACGCACTGCTGCCGAAGATACAGTTCAACAGACCGGAATCACTCGAATCCGCTGAACCGCGCGAGTGGCCCGGCTCATGCCATGCTCCAGCCGGTGACAAGGTGGTAGAGCTACGACCTCGAGCCCGCGTAAAGGCACCAGTACTAGCCACAGAAGACCTCCGAGCATTGGCTGCATTCGACAACGCACTCGGTTCTGCCGTAGAGTGGGACGTGTAGACTCTCCGAGAGCCCCGAGAGACACCAGAAACAGTACGACCATGTCTCGACGCAGGATCCTGAGCATCTGGGCCTAGGCCAAGAGAAGCCAGATCGGCCGACGGAGCACGAGTATCCAGCAAAACACAAGCATCCCGATCTCCGAGCGCATTCTGGGCAATGATTACCCGAAAGTCTCTCGCAGGCTCCAATTCTATTCCACCACGGTCATCATAAGCACCTGCAGAGGAGGCATTTGGCGAATTGAAGGCTGTCTGCAAAGGATAGGCATGTGCGTTGGACCGTCGGAGTAAACTGGCGTCGGGGAATAACAAGCCGGAGGTGTGTTCCTCTTCTGTAACAGACTCCAGCTGAGTAGTGTTTCGTGAAGAATAGGCCGCCGGGCTTAACGTGGAGGCTGCAGTGTTTAACAATCTGCCCAGCATGGTGAGAGGGCAAGCAAGGAGGGATGGTAGGACGAGGTTATGTGTCTCCGCAGGTAAAAGAGAACGGAAAGAAGGAAAAAGAAAAACAGACAACAGCCAGACAGACACAGCACTAGGACGAAATTGAACCGGTGTTCCCCATCACTCGATCAATAATCTCGAGGAACGAGCATTCTCAAATGAGGTAGGTGGGGGGAGAGGGAGGAAGGCGATATAAGGGCCAGCGGAGGAGGGACAGTTCGAATGTGGGATTTTCCTAGACTACTGCCAGTAAGACCGTTAGTCATCAGCCATTGAGGGGCAGAAAAGAGGGATCAGCTCTGGGGCAGCATGACTTACTGACAAAACAATTGAAAGCACCCAGTAGGGAAGAAAGGAGAGACAGACAGTGGAGAGAGAGAAGTGGGCTGGGAAAGAGGAAGACACGCAGAGAAGAAAAGAAGATGCCGAAGATGGACGGAAAAGGGCGGTGAACCAGCCAGATCCGCATGATCTCAGTCTCAACTCATTCTGGGCTCGGAATCATTCCTGCTGATTTGGCAGTGGACTGGCTTGTTGTCATTGTGCATTTCTGTTATTGTGTGGTGAATGAAAATGGTAAGTGAAGTGAGTGAAGAGAGGAGGGGGAGGGGTCTCAGTGGTTGGGCAGCGCTACAGCTTATTTTGCCGATACTATGTACAGGGATCCGGATCCGGAGTATACAGAGTAGAAATTCGAATCATGGTATACAAATATGCAAATCTATCTATGGTATAATGGTTCAGCTCCGCGTCTTTCGCTTCACCTTATCCACCAGCTTCTTCAGATTCTCCGACTCTGCCTCCTGCGATGCTCCCTTCTTCTGCTTCTTCTTCCCCGTGCGTTCCTCGGGTTCCTCTGGCTTCTCATCACGGTCTCTCCGACGCTTACGTCCCTCATCCAACAGCGCCTTCATTCCGGAAGTCGCCTTGAACTTCGGGTTTGTCGGGTCGATCGCGAATTCGTGGCTTTCGAACAACCGAGAGAACCGTGGGTCATTCACGTCCATGTGGAAATCGTCCGTGACCGCTGCTTCGTCTTGACCCTTGGCCTTAGATTTGCCCTTGCCCTTACCCTTCCGACGGGCCTGCTTCTCCGCTTTTTCGATTTCGTTCATGTCGAAGTGTTTCACGTCCGACTTCTTGTCGTCTAACATGAGAAGCTCGAGTTCAGCTCGGTGAGCGGCTTCTGCTGCTTCCTTGGCTTCTCGTTCTTCGCGCTTCTTGCGCTTTTCTTCCTTGCGACGAGAAGCAGCAGCTGCCTTGCCATCTGGGTTGTTGAAGAACGGATCATCAAAGCCCAGGTCCTCCTCTTCTTTTTTCTCTTTGCCTTTGTCTGACTTATCAGCAGCTTTGCTGCTGTCCTCATCGGCCTCCTCAACACCACCTTCATCTCCACCTTTGGCAGCCCTGTACTTCTCCTTTCTGCGCTTCTTTCTCTCCCGCTCCTTGCGAATATACTTCTCGATAGTCGTCTCATCGTTCTCGGGCTCGTTCTCGAAAATACTCTCTCGATTAGGCTCGCCCGCCAAACCTGATGTGAATGTTACCTCCATCTCGCCAACAGGGCGGTCTGACTTGGACGGCCGGGCAGATTCCGTGCTCAGTCCCAGCAGAGCCCGCATGCGTTGTCGCTCATCCTCTTTCTTGGAGACTTTCTCGGAACTGCCGCCGTTTGTGTCATCGACAACCTCCACATCCTCTCTTTCTTCGTCGCTCTCTTCGTCGGAGTTGTCACTGGCCAGGTAAGCCTTGAGGTCGTTCTCGTCGATTTCCTCCCGACCGCCTTTGAAGGCCCGCGCCTGAGCATCTTTGCGGGACTTGTCTTCTGCGTCCCAGGTCAGCTTGACCTTGCTGTGTTGTAGCGCATCGGTGACGAAGTCGTTGGGCTTGTAGCCATCTGGAATCCGCTCGCACTCATCACGGGGCTTGTCATCAGAGAAATCGGTGTCATCTGGCACAAAGCGTAGGTCGAAGAAGTTGGCGCTGGACAGGTACTCGGCACCATCAACGGAATCGTAGACATGCTTTGCGACCTCCTTGGTAGAAAACGTCAAGATAGCATAGAAGTAGCGCAATCGCTCCAACTGATACCTCCGTAGCTCAGTAGAATTAAACTCTTGCCCCTCATCATTCTTAAGCATGGACTGCTTAATATTCTCCTCTTCCTCATCCGAATCAACATCCTCCTCATCCTCATACAGCTCATCATTTTGCTTCTTCGCAAAAATCTCCCTCGGCGGCCCCTCCGTCTCCTCCTTCTCCATCCTTTCTTTCCCAAACTCACTCGGGAACACAGAAACCTTCAACACCCTCCCCCCAGAAGGAACAAAGCTCGAGAAAACAGCCATCAAATCCTTCGCCCGGATATTATCCCAGTCCAGATTAACAACTGCTATCCGCTTCGACACCTCTCCCATAGGCACATTCCCCTGCTGCTTGTCCGGAAAATCCAACTCCTCTGCCAGATCCTTCGCATCCTCATCCTCTTCATCCTCCTCATCGCTTGAACTCTCCTCTTCCGACGAAGAATCCGAGAACCCGCCATCGCGCGCTGGGTCGAAGGAACTATCCAGCCTCTTTAATTCCTTTTGCACGTCTTCGTCGCGGGCGACTTCGACACTGCCCTTCTCGTCACCTTCCTCATCATCCTCATCGTCATCCTTGTCCTCATCATCCAATTGATAGAATCGCTCAAGTTGCTTCTTCGTATCGTCACGCGCGAGCTTGCGTCCGTAGCGGTCGACTGCGGCGTTCTTGGAGAAATCCTTGTCGCGTAGCATGTGCGCGAAACGCTTGTCGAGCTTTACATGGGTTTGGCGTTTGCTGGGGAGGCGGTAGCGCGGATCTGATTGGATGTTTGCGAATCTGGGGTCGGCTGCAATCATTGAAGATTAGTATAGTTATATTTGAAAAGGGCAGTGATTGGGTTGAAGACGTACTGATGAGAGTACCGGCTTGATCTTTCGATCCGCCGCTCTTCTTGGACTTTTTCTTTTCGGTGGGCGGCATTGTGCTGGTTCAATCTATTCTTTAGGATAGTCAAATAAAAATATCAAAATAAGAAGATCCTATGAAAAGTTTCAATGTAAAGCCGTATCGGCTTTCTTGTAGTTGAGTCGAGATAATTTTCTTAGCGGGCGGAGCCAAAGAATCTTCCGCGGAATTTGAATGGTCCGTGCATGAGGCGAATGGACTGAGATCCTACCCTCTGCTCTTCAAGACATGACAGCGGTAAAAACATTTAATCAAGCGTACGTGTATCTCTCATATTTTTAAAATCGTAGCATCGTCCATCTGTACATTACACATCAATTCGGTCCCCAAAAACTCGCTCTCAACATGCACATACATTCAAAACAACGCCCAAAAGCAACAATTCAAAGAAACAAAGCAAATTAACAACCAAAATACCTCTTTTCCATCCATCTCGGCTCCCTCTCCTCTTCAATCCGACCGACAATAACCTTCACCTTCGGATAAACAGCCGTCAACCGCTTCAGCCCATTCTTCCCCGCCGCGCAAGTTACAAACACAATCCTCTGCTCTTTCACACCGTGATCCATCAACACGCGCACCGCCATGAGAGCTGCACCTCCGCTCGCCATCTGCGGGTCTAACAGCATGACCGTCTCATGTGTTTCTATTTGGGGGGGTAGTTTCAGGTATTGTAGTTCTGGCTCTTCGGTGCCCTCGTGGGTTTGGATGAGGACGCGGCCGGTGATGCAGTCGGGGATTGTGCGCTTTAGGGCGGTTTCGAGACAGGAGCCGCCGCGAAGAATTGAGACGGCGGACGTTGTGCCTGCGGGATTGAGGCCATTGTAACCAGTGCCTTGGGGGGTATTGACTGCTGTTGAGATGTAGGATGCGGAATCGAGTGCTCTGTCATTGGTTAGCATGTCAGGATTTTTGTTTCCCTGGAAGTGAATAGTACGCACTTCTCTACCAACATGCATGCAAGTCGGTCGAAGTAAAACACAAAATCGACTTGCTCTGTTGCTGGGTTTTGGAGGATGGTGTTCATGCCGATGAACTGCGGTGTCTGAGTCATCAAGTGCACATTTTGAGATAGCTCGTGTTCCAGGGCTATGAGACCCAGATGCTGTAGATCAGCACTGTGTTTCTGGGATTTCTCGTCGAGCTTCATCTGGATGTGCTTCACAACAAGATCTGAATAATTAGCATTTTTTTAGAACACCATGAAGGTGCTTAGAAGGCCTTACCAATGGCAGTTTTGTTCTCAATCCCGCGGGGAATAATAAGATCTGTTGTTCGTCAGATAAGACGGAAAAGCAAACAAGTAACCAAGAAGTGGCTCACCGGAAATCGCTCGTTGCGGTTCTACATGCTTCTTGTACGACGGTTTAACAAAGCCAAACCATTGTTTTATTACGCCGTCGATATCACGGCCTCTCTCTCGGACATCGCGTACAACTAGCTCAAGTTAGTGGTGCACTGCATTACATGTTCGAACAGGTTACCCACTTCTGCGTCCAAGACAGACATCCATGTCTGCTTCAACAAAAATCTAGATGATGTCAGTGATATTGGGACGATATGTTGAACGTAGTAGTATACCTTAACATCTAGGAGATCCACGATCTGTGGGTGAAGTGCTAATATGCCCTCCAAGATCAATACTCGCGGCGAATAGAGAGTGGTGGTCTGAGGCTGGCGTTGGTGCTCTGCAAACGAGTAGACTGGGATATCTGCCTTTTTCCTTTTCATGTCATGTCCGGTCAGCTTCCGTCTGATAATTTGACAGTTCCGGAAAACATTCTATACCCTTGCTTTAGGTTCTTCAGCGTTTGTACCAATGCATCAAAATCCAAAGCATCCGGACAATCAAAATCATATTCGTTGCGATGGGCTCTCGCATGGTCTTCAGAGCTCAAACTCTTGTAAAACGAATCCTATCACACAGCGTTAGATGCCAAGATCTTAAACATTTCTTTTTTCCTTATCAGTGTCAAGGTCGATAAAAGTGCTCCGTACCATTACAAGAATCACCACCCATGGCAGATTTAAAGATTTGATGATTTCCATCGCCACAGAGGTCTTACCCGACCCCGAGCTGCCTGCAATGCCGATGATACTCAGATCGGCCCATGGTGGAGTGTAGGTTTTGTTTTGTCTTTCTGTAGCAGACGAGTACACGGGCGGGATTGATTCCATGCTGATAATATTTCTTCTGCACCAGCTCTCCTCCCTATTATCACAAGAATTAACAGCCGATAAAGCAATGCTTTCCGGGACTTTTAGGCATCGCACGCTGCGGGCGTGATTTTTCAGTCTCTTCTTAGTTGTCACTGATAACACTTATCGACGCTTGTTCCGATACGGTTTAGCGTGTCCTCGTGACCTTCGCTTGCGGCTGGAGCTAAACGCCGCTAATTTTCTTCGTGCTTTTTTTTCTTCCTTTAAATTCTTTTTCTCTTCTTTCTTCATTTCTTCTCAATCCTCTCCATGGCGTCCATCTGTGAGGCCTCCCATCTTCACAGACAGCCTTTTCCGTCTTGAAAACGTGTCCAAGACTGACAATACACATACTCTGCCATCTCGGAAAACCATGACTTCTGCTAATTTTGTATGCCTCCCGGCGGGTTGCGCACACATGGTTGCTTGGTTTTAACGGGAAGCAGATGTCCCCAGATACCCCCTCGACAACCACCCCACCATGGCATCAGTTCGAGCGGAAGGTCGAGGATGTCAAGCCATCCAAGACGTGAGTCATTCCTTTTTATCTATTTTCTTTGCTTTTATATGATGTTTTCTAAATCAAGTTGGGAATCTCTCTGAAAACACTTGAAGAGAACATAAATTGACTTGTCGTTCTGATATCGCCCCTGTTTTCGATACTGTTGTGCTCAATGAGTCCTGACCTATCGCTAACTTCGTGAAGTGATATAAATTATCTAGTCATGGACTACCTCATCACCAATGGCTACCCTGCTGCTGCGAAGAAATTCGCACTGGAGGCTAATATCCAACCCAAAGCAGATGTGGATTCTATCCAGGAACGGGTAGACATCCGCACTGCGATCCATTCTGGCGATATCCAGTCTGCGATCGAGAAAATCAATGAGCTCAATCCTCAGGTACGATTCTCTTGAAATATTTTTGTTCTACCCCCACCCCCTTTGCTAGGATTATACTAGTTTCATGCACCACTCATAATAGCCTTCCGGGGCTTGATGATAAAAAACATCTTCAGTCCTCAGTATGAACAGCAAACTCAATCATTATGCTTGTCAACGTCACTCATACATTGGTTGATCCTTATGCTAACTTGACTTGCAAAGATCTTGGATGAGGACCCATCACTGCACTTCGCTTTATTGCGTTTGCAACTGGTAGAATTGATCCGCAAATGCTCCTCTACACCAGACGGAGACATTAGCCCTGCTTTGGAGTTTGCCACTTCTCAGCTCGCACCCCGGGCCCCTACCGACCCTCAATTCCTTGAAGACTTGGAACGGACACTTTCCCTTCTGATCTTTCCGACAGAGAATTTGGCACCCTCCCTTGCTCCTCTTATACACCCAGACTTGCGTAAGGATATCGCCATCCGTGTCAACGAGGCCATCCTACAATCCCAGGGTGCTCGTAAAGAGGCCCGCCTGCGGAACCTGGTCAAGCTGCGCGCTTGGGCAGAGCAGAAGGCCCGAGAAGCTAAGAAGAACATCCCCGACAAGTTGGCCATCGGACTTGACGGGAACGTTAATCATGTAAACGCCAGCGGGAATGGCGCCGGCGCTGCTAACGACACTGTAATGACAAGCAACGGAGACGTTGACCCGATGATCTCTTAATACTCTTTCTTTAATCTGATCTTGCCCTTTTGTTATTGAGCGACCGGCAAGGCGTTTTGGCGCGGATTACTTGGTAATGGCCAAGACCTTTATTTCGTATTAATAGTGTGCTCCAATTATATCATCATTTTATTGAATGCTTAAATTTTCCTTCCACATCGTATCTCTACTAAGATATGAGGTTGTTTTTATTTCGAGCCAGGATCCAAGATCAACCCTGTCGAACACCCAGTATAAAATCCCAGTTATACACATAATGTAACAATGTACACCTCTACCATGCACGTATAATACTTTTAATTCAACCGACGAAATAGATATACACAATATAGAAGCAGAAGACCTCACTCAGCAATGCAACGACACCGAAATATATGTATATCCAACAAGCAGACTGGTATAGCATGGTATGAATTGGTCTATAAAGTGAAACAAAACGAAATGAAACAGATGGAAATGAGAGAGGGAGATCCAATTGAATATCCAATCGTCAGATATAAAAATCTAAATGTTTTGGTAGAATCCAGCACGAGATCGAAGGTGATGGATTCTGGGTCGGATTAGAAGCTCATAAGGTCTGTTCATGGATGTTAATAAACTGTCCACCACGGAATGAAGACAGGAGGAAATGGGAGATGGGAAAAGACATACCTCGTCCAAACAACGCCCTCTTAGCCCAATCCATAGCAAGCATACACCTCGTTCTGAAACTAACACTCTGCGCAAAGTAAACACTCCGCCAGAGATACATAGCCAAAACACCACCTCCAAAGTTCAGCCCCCCAAAGTCGAAGATAGCAGCGTTACTAATATACGCCAGACTACCCAGGTGTTTGTAGTTGAACGCCTTGTAGACAGCATCGTCGAGGTCACCGTAGTCAATCTCGTTGGCGCGCAGGCCTGGAAGCGCGGCGGCGATCTTAGACAGTTTGCGGCCTAGGTATTCACCCTGTTGGTTTGCGCGCTGAGCGGTTGCGGGGAGGGAGGTTAGTTTTGTGTCAATTTGGTGGAGGAGTTCGGAGAGCTCGCCGAAGTCGAGGGTGCCGGATTGGTCTTTGTCGTATTGTTCAAAAAGTTTGTCGAGACGGCGGAGGTGGGAGGAAGCTTGGGGGAAGCGCTTCTTGACGCGGTTGGCGACCTCGCGCCATTCTCTGAAGGTGAGGTGGAGTTTCTGAGGGTCTTTGCCCTTTTGCCAGGCGATTGTGCGGAGGAAAGAGACGACGTGGTCGGCTACGTTGTTTTGGACAGTGGAGCAGTCACCGATAGCGTAGATATCGCCCAGGGGAGATCCAAGAACACGCAGGTGGGAGTCTGTAACCAAGGCGTGCTTGTTGTTTTGGCCATCCAATTTGTCGGAAAGTGTCTTGCAAAGGTCACTCCGCGCTGTGAGGAATTAGCCATGGCACTTTCGAATCATAGGGAATGGTTATTGCTTACAGACACCAGTCGACCATAAGCAAAAGCCCATAGGGATTTCCTTGAGGACCTTTTTCCCGTCTTCCACTTGCGTAAAGAGAACCTTGTCTTCTTGAATTTCCTTTACCCGAGCATTGGTCAAGACATCAACACCATCGCGGTCGAAACGAGCCTATTTGCGTCAGCATCCTTGCCTCCTAGTCCACTGTAGATTCCAAACGTACTTCTGCAAACTTGGAGAGGGCTTCATCGTATGTGTTCAGGATATGACTTCGACTTTGAACGATATGAACGGAAATTTCGTTCCTCAGAATCCTGGGAAAAGAGTAAAGCAGGTCCTCGTTAAGCAAATCAAAAAGTTCAGCGGCAAATTCAACACCAGTCGGTCCTCCACCGCAGATAACGAAGGATAACAGTCGTCTACGCTCCTCGTCACTGGTGGTGGGTAAGCATGCCAATTCCATGTTCTCCAAAACCTGGTTCTTGATTTGCCGAGCATCGTCGATTGTCTTCAAGAAGTTGCAATGTTCGAGTCCCTTAACGCCATGCGGGTTTGTTTTGCAGCCTGAGAGAAAAGAAGGGTCAGCAAGGCGACGTTATGACTAACAACCAAGGCCTCCAACATACCAACACCAACCACAAGCTTGTCGTATGGGAGATAGAAGTTGTGCTTAGTGCCATTGGCATCTACCTGAGACACCTCAACCAGCTTCTCCGAGAACTCGACATCTATTGCCTCAGCCTTGAGGAAGTGCCCATGAACTCGTTGAATGATCCGTCGCACAGGCTCAACCAGTGATCTTAAACCAAGTGTTCCAACTGTGGCAGACGGCAGCATAGGAGTAAAGAGGAAGTAGTTGGTAGGCGACACCACCGTGACATGGTAGTCACCTGGTGTAAGGTGCTTGAGGAGTGCAACACTCCCCCAACCTGTTCCCAATATCACCAGTCTAGGCTTATCCCGCGCTCCGACCATGCCCTCCGAATCATGTTCCCCGATAAGCACCTCCGCGATAGGTAAGTTCTTCGGTCCTCCACGCGGTGGGTTCAGCGCCAATTCCGATACCGGGATGTCCTCCGCGCTAGGCTCCTCGCGGTATGTAGTTGCATCGTAGACGAAGAAAGCTACTACTGCCGCGCCACTTGAAAATATGAAAAACCCACAGTATGCGAATCCCTTATAGAGGAAGCTGAGGGCGGAAGACCGGCGCACTGCTTGGGGTGGTTTGGCGGCTTCTGATTTGAACCGCACTAATGACGCAGTCTTTGGAGATTGACATCGCGCCAAGCATTGGGACAGTTCCGGTCTCCGATGAGAACTATGTAGTGTTCGGCGGGCAGCAATTCCAGTAGACACAGGAGTCCTCGAGGAAATAGATCGATTCGAGAGTAGTCCAATCCTCTTCAGCGCGGGTCCATCCGGACGACACCGGAGCACCGCGCTCATGGTGAGCTAGAGAGCGAAAGGGCGCACAGGGTGACAAACGTTGAATACCGTACAGATTGAACAAGCCCTCACAGCGTCATGCTCAGTAAATTGCAACAATAATGAGAAGTCAACACACACACAAAGACTGGAGGGAAAGCGTGAAGAAAAAACGGCGATATCGAAACGAACGATCCGGACGGTTTAGAACCGAACACCAACGCTGTAAAGGGAAAGGCGGCGACGTCATGGCCCAGTCAGATCACGTGAGCATATACGGCAGGGGGTATTCAAGATTTGTATGCAGATCGTTGGCATTGATAAGAAGCAAGATTATATCAAATCTCAAAAGCAGACAATTTCCTCCCTAAGTAAAAGAAAACATTCCTCATAAATGAATAGATAATAATAAATAGTGGGAATATCAAAGGAAATATCCGCAACGCCAGCCCCGTCTCCCATATGCAACCTTTATGTAGTGATATAACACCCCGAAGATAAAAAGAAAATACAGTCATAAGAATAGAAAATACGCCTGGTAGGACTTCTCATTCACCCCAGTCCATGTTTTCATCCGGCTCGGTGCTGGCCCTCTTTTTCGCGGACGAACTCTTTCGTGCTCGCGGCTTCTTGGGAGGATTCGTCCCAGAGATAGAGCTCTTTCGTTTCATAGGCCGCTGCGCAGCCATAGTAGCACCCATGTCATCGTCCGCACCTCCTTCAAGGCTGTCGTCCTCGGCAGCTTCATCCTCGCCAACCTTGAACTCGTCGTCGATCGCGAGCAATGTGGCGAACTCGCGGCACTTGCTGAACATGTTTTCCTCATTATCCAGTGTTGCCATGTTCCGCGCCATAGCATCCCAGAGCTTCTCGCCAGATACGCCAGGGACCTTGGTTGCTGACTTGTTCAGTTCCTTAGCCCCACCCTTGGCCTCTTTGTTCCGAACGTGTACATTCACTCCGTAGAGGCGACGTAAGTAGGTTCGTGCTTCCCACAGCATCGACAATGCTGCAGCTGCAGTAGCTAGCAACCGTAGCGTAGCTGGGTTTACTTGGTGGGGCGGTTGTACCATGGGTGCATTCGGATCGGCCACAGAAACAGGCGGCATTCCCTCCGCAGGTCCAAGCTGAGGAGAAAACAACTCTGTCTCAATCGAATGGGCTACGACGGTCCCTGTCGCAGCGACAATGCGTTCCATACATCCTATTGTTGGCACAAGCTCGGCAAGTTGATTGTAATCAAAGAAAGCCAGGTTCTGCGAGACGAAGCGGGCCATCAAGAGATGCTCTGGTGGGTTTCCAGTAGCATCCAGGTTCTTCAGCTCAAAATTGACTTTTGAGCAGAAGTTTGACAGGAACTTCTTCTGGTACCGACTGTTGCTGATCTTGACGATCTCGAACAATGGGGCAAGCTTGGCAACATATGGGCGATTCAGAGCACCGCTCGCATCTCCAACAACGTCACGTTGATAGGAGAATGCTTCCTGCACAGCTCGCATGTATTCTCTTTCAAACATGGATTCGTATTGCTGGTGAAGCATTTTATGCGTCTCGAATGCAACCTTGGCGATGGCGGGCACTGTCGAGGTCTCTAGTGAAACGAGCACACCTGCACATTCTTTGGGATGTACCAAACCTTGACGGTTGATACTGGCAATCAACTCGATAGCGGTCAAGGCGTAGGTATCCTGCCGCGATTGTGCAACCCGAAGCATATTTTGCAGAAAATGCTGGGCGATAAGGGCGGCAGCCCCATCGTTGTCACTAGCCTTCATTGACCCGCCTAATCTTGTTGAGTTTTCTTGGTCTGCTATTTCTGCAGTAGGCAAAACAGTTTTCTCGGCCCTGCCTTCATGCATTGCGAAAAAGTCTGCAAAAGATCTCAACACAATGTTCTGCAAAATCGGGTTGTCCTCCTTGAACACCATGGACAGAATCTGTCTTGATTCGTCCCGGCCGAACTGGCCTGGCCAAGATTGGCAGATAGACCCAAGACTTTCAAGAGCCATGACCCTCAGTTCCGTGGGTTGCTTGGGAATCGTAAAGGGAATGATGGAGTCAACCATCAAGCCAGCGACGGATCCACCATTCCATGATGGAAATGAATTTTTGAAGTGCGGCTCGTACTTCTCAAGATCGCAATGTCTCCCGACGCAGCCTGCAATTCGGATGTAGCTTTTCGCCCGAGCCAAGACGGCCGAGTTGGCATTGTCGGACAGATCAACATTCTTGTAATGCTGAATTGGCTTCAATACGGAGATTGTCAGCTTCACTAATCTGTCCGTATTTTGCAAAACACTATTAATTGTCCAGAGGCAAGCCATGACCTCGTTCAATTCCGAGCGAGCAAGTTTTGCCACACTCTTAAAAAGGTCATTTTGAACTTCCTTCAGGAGCGTATTGTGAGCCGATGACAGATAGGGTAGAACACAGCGGTAAATCACGACGGCAGATCGGAAGATGAACAGATCTTCTGCAGTAGCAAGGTGTCCGATATACGGATGAAGGATTTCTAACTGGTCCGGGCTAAGCAGTTTCGAGTTGGCCTTCGCGAACACGGTGATCGTCTGCAACAAAGCCTGCTGATCCTGTTTGCCTGAATTGTCGCCGTCTTCCACAAGTTTCTCAAACATCGTGGAGACCATTACCTTGCATACTTTGAAGTTAGTGGAAGATGACTTCGAGTTGCTGGATAGGACCTTCCTAAGACAAGCACCAAGAGTCTCAAGCGCGGTGTCGCTGCGCTGAACCAGATTAACTATCAAGGATACTTGTTCCCCAATACCGACCTTTAACTTCGGGCCATCCTGAGCTGAATCGATAAGGTCGTAGAAGGGAGCAAGCCATATCTCCTCGAACGTCTGACATGCTATTGCCGCCACACTCTCTTCCAAATCTCCTGTCCGCTGCAGAAAACTGTCCAAAATCGCCAGCTTCAATTCAGTTCGAGATGTTTTGAGATAGATGTCACTAAGCAGGCCAATGCAGCGTTTCCTCACACCTGCTGTCTGGTCGGCAGCACATGCTAAAATACTCCGGCAACCATCTTCTTCAAGCTTCGGTTTTAAAGTGATACACTTCGCAATCAGCGACAGTGCTGAATCGCGAACCATGGGTGATGCATCAGTCGCACAGCGCAGAATCACACGCATGACGGACGCATCTCTGTCAAGGAGACTCGGGTCTTTCTCAAGCATATAAATAACACTTTTCAGACTCCGAGTGCGAACTTTCGCCTGGTCACTGACAATGGAGTTGAGAAGAACCTTGAGAATGGTGTCGAAAGCTTTACAGAAGCTTGAATTCAAGACTGTCAAGATGTAGGCGAATCTACCGTGGGCGTTTGAGAGCTTGCCAAAATGCCTGTTGAAGAGGTTAACGCCATGTCAACTCCAGCCCTGTTCATAAAGTACGCACCTATGTGTCTCCAACCAAAGTGGATCAGAAAACAGTTTGTTAAAAAGAACAACCAGACTGTCAGTGACATCGTCATATGCAATCTCTTCTTTGTCCTCTGAGTTATAGTAGATAGAGCAGGCAGTTTTTGCCCAATGTATCAGGTAGAAACCCCGAGCGCTAGCATCAGTGTTCTTGTCTTGTAGGAAGTATTCCAGAGTCATTCGATAAGGGCCCTCTGGGACGATGAGATCTTGAGGATGTAATGAACGAGCCGAATACTCATCAAACAACTGCCTAAGAGAGTCTGTGATGTCACCATCAAACTCCTCCATTGCCGGAAGCAAGTGTTGTGCAGTTACTATAAGATCTGATATCCCTGAGCCCATCCAACCTAGAAGTTCAAGTGCCATGCTTTTGGCAATGGCAGGGCTCTTGTCAAGATCCGCGATACCAACCATCTGCGAAGCCATGATTCGAAGGAGTAGCTCTGCCGCTGGCCAATCAGTAGAGCCTATTACGCCAAGGAGATCCTCTGTAAAGAGGTCAAGAATATTCCGGAACGGTTGATCGCCGGTTTTCGTAGATGTCATTGCACGCTGAACGATAAATTTCACAATGTATTGCGCACTGCGAACTGCATTATCATAAAGATGATTGACCTTCGTCGCCAGACGCTCCAAAGAAGCTTCTTCTTCTTCTTTTTCACCCTCTCCTTCATCCTGGGCCTCCGGTTTAGCCTCTTCCATAGACTCGTCATTACCATCGTCCGCTGAAGCAGAAAGTCTTCGCTTCATTCTAGCTGACCGCGAGACGGGTGTATCCAATGCGGTTGTTTGAACAAGCTGCATCACCAATGCAGTGAGGAGCTGGATACTTTTACCGTCAGCAAGTTTGAACTGCCTCGCACTCTGTCTTGTTGAAGGGAGTTTCTCCAGTGAAACCAAGATTTCATCAAGAATGAAAGGTCGCTGATCAGGATATTTCGAGAAGATTTTGGCAAGAACATCCATTGCACCACGACGAACGGATTCATATTTTTGGAAACCAATTGCGGAATCTTTGTCTGTGTGGGCATTTTCCACGAAGATCAACTTGGCAGCGAAAAACTCAGTTGCGGTGATCGTCCCCTCAGAGACATCTATCCGTGCAAGAAAATCAGCAAAAAGTGAGAGGACCTTTCTGCTTTGGTAAATCAGGCCTCCAATGACACCTTTTTGCGCCGAGAAGAACCCAAAATAGTTGGCTTCTTTACCACCCGAACGAGACTCAGCCGCGGGGATGATGCAGTTGTCGAATACTTGGTTCAGAACATTTGGGATAGCTTCAACCAGATCTTCGGGGCAGAG
Source organism: Aspergillus ruber CBS 135680 (assembly GCF_000600275.1). Lineage (NCBI taxonomy): Eukaryota > Fungi > Ascomycota > Eurotiomycetes > Eurotiales > Aspergillaceae > Aspergillus > Aspergillus ruber. Next base: position 444,240 of record NW_024467315.1, on the reverse strand, counting down.
ATAACGTTCACTTTGACGGCTCGACATGGTCAATAGTAACGTAGCAATCGCGAGAAGAGCATTTTGCATGTCATCTAGTTTTTTCAACCAGTCTTGCACTTCAGATTCATTTGATGGATCATCCAGTTTTAAGTCTGGAGACTGAGCAGCGACTATAGGCTTCTCGCAGAGTTTCTGGACCCGGTTCATGTAATCTGATGGAATATCTTGGAGTCGATTAAAACCAAACACCCTCCTTATCGCTTTTTGGATATGACCATGTATGTCTGACGACAAGATGAAACCGCTCACTTCTAGAGACTGTGCAAACGAGAATATCGCATTGGGACCATCTGACACTGGTTCTAGCTGATCCTCAGCCTCGAAAATCTCATGAAGCAGATCTTGGAGCTTCACCAACGCAGTATCCGCCTCTTCCTTCTGATCTTTAAGGCGAATAGAAGTAAGACTATCTCCTCCACTCTTTGCGCCAGGCCTATGGGTATCGGGAGGGATCGTTTTCGTAGGGATCACCACGGATAGCTGAGCATGCGATGGTACCGACGGGGTCGTGGACTTGTTCAAATTGCGCGCTCGTTCGTTCCAAGATGCGAGTTTCTGGGGAGCGCCGGTACTCTCTGCTTTCGGTGTCACTTTCGGTGTTGGAGTCGTCGACTCGGGGTCTGTCATATAGTCAGGTCAATAGACCACCCATCAACCCAGATGAGAATGCCCTTACATCGGAAAGCTATATCCGTCGAATCCAATAGCATCTTTGCAAACGGGCCAAGTTTGTCGCGTCTCGAAACAATACTGTCAGACGTCGAGGGCAGGTTCTGAGTGACACCTGCACCGGAAGGTAACTTGAACTTGCTACAAAATCCCAATAAGCAAATGTCACGGTTATAGACGAAAGGTCCCCTTACAATTCCGTCAATTGATCCCCATCCAAAAGCTGTTGCAAGTACTCGTGAGAATTGTCTAAGCGGCTGGATTCGTCCGTCCTAGATTTGATATCACTATCAAGATCATTCAACGCAGAGCGTCCGGCCTGTAGAATATGGTTGATAGAGGTGGTATTCGAGGGTCGACCGATATCAGGACGTAGTACGCAGTCTAAAAAAAAAAGAGAAGTCAGCAATGGTTGCTATATCAAACTGATCAAACAAAACATTCATACCCAAACCAAACACCGGTGCACTGGACATAGGCGAGTACTGCAGCGCCTCATCGACAGCCAGAGGCCTTGTCTGGCGCTGCTGGAACTGCCCATTTGGACCGTAACTTTGCCCATAGCCGTTCGCATGATTGACGACGACCTGGACGGCCGGACGCCAGTTCGGGTCCATGGCTGCAACAGTTGGTCCTTAACGGAGAACTGGGGTTGGTAAAAGATGGGGTTCGAAAAGACAGGAAAGGGATATTCCGCTAAGATACATGGCTAGTTATCCAAGCCAACTGCCAGATTTCATAATACTGACAAGCATAATTTTGCTTCGTCCAAGAAAGACTTGAAAATCGTAAAAGAACGACGCAATCATTAATGCCAGGCACGGCGCTGCCGCTCCTGACCGCCCGACGCTAATGTATGGCGGTGGATGGTCCGAGCAAATCTTTCCGGCAGCAGAAAATTTGCCCGCGAGATCTTTCTGTCTGTTCGCACCTTTTCTTCAGCGCTCCGTTTGTTGGTCAATTCTTTCTTAGATATCAGATTTGGCTTGGAAAAACACTATCATCATGTCTGCCATTGGGTCTTTGATTTTCTGTACCGATTGCGGAAACCTTCTGCAGGAATCCACCGGCGATACAAATGCGGTTCTCCTCTGTGAAATTTGCGGAGCTCGAAACAAAGGTCAGTCGACACATTTGTAATTAATGCAAGGGCTGTCAGACTGACTTATTGGTCTAATAGACACGACATCTAAGACCATTGTCTCGGAGTCTAAACCCAGTGATTTCCCCTCAGCTCTGAGGGCCAAGCGATCAGCTGTCCAAACTTTGACCGCGGAAGACAAGAAGACGGAAGCCCTCACTCAACACACATGCGCGAGATGTGGAAGGAAAGAGATGTATTTCACAACGGTACAGCTGCGCAGTGCAGACGAGGGAAGTACCGTGTTCCTTACTTGCGTTTGTGGTTACAAGTATGCTTGCCCTCCTTTCCCCACATGTTTCAACTCGAAATGTCTAATTGCGACTTTTTCAACTACAGGGAAACCCAAAATAATTAGACTCCAAGACTTGCGTTATTTACTCGCATTCGCATCTGCATTTCTATGGCATTACAAATAGGAAAAGCATGAATCGCATAATTTTGTTGGCAAAATCCATCAAGCGGCAGGTACAGCAGCGGGGGCCGCCTCGTCCGGCACCAGCGCATACTGAATTTCCCCGTTCTTCTCATACTCAGCCATGTCAAGAGCTACCTGGATACTCTCTCTCACGACCTGCTCCGGGTCATTCAAGAACTTCTTCAGGGTGTCCTCAACGCCCTCAACATCGCCCAAGCTTCCGAGGGCCTCGGCAGCTTCGTGTCTCACCATACCAAGTTCATTTTGGTCGCTGAGGGTTTCTGTGAGGCTAGGAACAGACGCGGGGTGGCAAAGCTGGCCGAAAACGAATGCGATCTCATGACGGAAGAGCGCGGAAGGGTCCTTCATGCCCTTGGCCAAACCCTCAACAGCGGCCGGCGCTGTAGGGAGATCAGGGGGCGAAGCAAGATCGCGCAGGGCAAACATGGCACGGTATCGCTGGAACAGAGGGAGTTCGGTATCGAGCAGTGTCTTTTCCAAGTCGGAAAGCGAGGGTTGGCTCGAGACTAGGGGAAGCGGCGGGGCAGGGTCGATAGACGAGAAGTCGCTGCAAATAGAAATATACATTAGAATCACCTTCCCAAGATATCAATGCTAAGAT
>NW_024467315.1:421073-441248 GCF_000600275.1 Aspergillus ruber CBS 135680 | reverse complement strand
AAAAAAAAAAAAAAAAAAAAAAAAAAAAAAAAGAACTTACCTAGGCTTCAACTTCTCAGCCTTCCTCTCTTCCGAGTTCTCCCAAAAGATTCTGTCCACCGCGATGTCACACGTCTCACGCATGATATCCAATTCATTTTCATCATCCCTCACTTCCTTCAGCAACTCCAAGCTGCTAGTAAAGCCCAGCGCACCAAGAGCCTCCGCAGCCTCATGGCGACACATTGCATCCTCCTTGGTATTCCTCACAGCATCCTCGAGGTAGGACACAGAATCCGGGTTACGGGTCTGTCCCAGGCAGTACGCAAGCTCATGCTTGAGCAATTCGGACGAGGAGGAGCTGAGAGCAGCCGCGATGGCTTCGATCGCGGGAAATGTCTGCTCCGTCGGGGGCTGCAGGCAGGCAAGATGCTTGAGGGAGAAGAGGGCGCGGAATCGGCGGGCTAACGGCTCCAATTCGGAGGTAATGACTTTGCGGAGAGTGCTGACGGTGTCGTTGGACGCCATTTTGGGTATTAGGGTATTAGTATTCTTGGTCTGGGGAAGATGCGAAGGGGAATGTGCGGAAGAAGTTTTGATCTTATCTCGCGCTGTGATAATAATTTTTAGGTGGGGTGGCGGGGCAGGTTTGCGACGGGCTGAAAAAAATTTAAAAAAAAAATTAAATCAAATTCGGCCATGCGTTTACAGGGGTATGCTCTGCTGTATTAATGTAGAAACAAATTATTAAGTACTCTGGTTGCAAATAGCAAAATTCTGACATCTGTACTCTAAATGCTCTTGATTTATAAATATTGATATGATAAACTATGCTGTATCGAGAGTGCATGCATATGTATAGTTTCGCGAGATCTTCTGCTCAACCATATTTAGAATCTTGAAATTTACATCGTTGTCCTATAGGGCATCATCATTTGGTGGGCTTTTTCTTTTTCCTTTCCTTTTTTTTTTTTTTTTTTTTTTTTTTTTTTTTGTGAAAAAAATATATATATATATTGGCTGCGCAGCATGGTTGTTTAAGGCGGTGATATATAATATATGTGTGGCTACAGGCACAACATCCCTCAAACAACAGAGAATACTAAAAAATATACATCAAACTGCAAACTATATCTAGGATATAGATCGTGCCACTGGAATCGCTTCTTACTCCACTACGCTTCCCATACAGTACAGATATGTAGGGATATAGTAAAATACACATCAGACTGTTGCTTGAAGCATATCGACGGGTCTTCCCCAATTTTTATACTACGAGATGGGTGTTTATTCCTAGGAAGCGAAAAGTACAAAGAAAACAAATTGAAGCGTATGGGCTGCACATTGCTTTTCATACTTAATGAACCCAGACATGATATTTGAGCATATTGGATCAGCTGGTTAAATATTCGTAGGATACGAAGCATGATTGTCCGACCGACTTTGGAATACAGCTGCTGGGCTCAAGATATACCCACAGGGAATAATAGCTATTCGGATCTCCGTTCTCTTTGACTCTAGAGGCATGCAATCTTCGTTGCTTCTGTGCCTCCTTCCGTGGTTCCCAATCTCCATCAGCAGCTACTCGACAAACAAACTAACATTAATTTACCTTTTTGGCCGCAAATCTAGAGGATGATCAATTCATTTTGCCGGAAATATCTCAAACGAAAGCACAAGCATGGTTATGTACATGGCACAGTAAAGGAGACTCGATTATTTGGTCTTGATGTGCTTGAGCTTGCCCGGCGAGTGCGAGAAGTTGTTCGCGTAGGACTTAGGAACGAACCGGCGGTCATTAGGCTCCTGCACGAAGTATTCATAGCCCTGCTTCTGAGCAAACTTAATGGCATCGTCCCTGGTCTTGAACTTCAAATGGGTACCCTGCATGCCATCTGCAGACGACTGCCACCCCATAAGTGGGTTCTCCCACCGATGACCCCTTTGCAAAATATCCCAATCCATTCGCCAGTGGTGGCTATGCCAGTTTCCGGACTGTGTAGCAGGCTTCGTGGGGCGATAGATTCTGTGAAGCGCGTTGTTAGCTTGCATGAAAAAGACGTATGTTCCTGGGCGTGGGAATGAACATACCTGACAGTCCGAGCCTGAAGGTCCGTGGGGGCACCGGAGAGGATAGCAGCAGGAACGGTCTCACCGGGTTCGCTGCCGTCCATCACACGCTTGGGCACAGGGGAGAATTGCCTGAAGAGATACTGTCAGCCACGCATTCTCGGGCTTTCGGGCGACAAGAATCGGGGCCCTTACGAGGTGCCGTGATCAATGGTAGCTTCATAATCCGGCTGGTGACGGGCCATCGCTTCAGCAGGGGTCTCCTGGTTGATCAACGAACTCTCCTTGGGAGGGACAGTCGGCGCGGCGGAAGGACTCGTCTTGACAGGCGGATCACCGGGGACACGAGAGACGTTCGAAGTAAAACGGGCATTGATGGGGGCGACAACCCTGCCCGCCCTGAAGCAGGCAGTGCTTCCTGCTCGGATAAACGACATTGTGGTTGAATATGACCGACGTTAGTGTGGGCAGAACTGACTGCAATTACGGCGGAAGAGGTATGCGGCGAGGTCCGGTCGTCAAGGCGAGTCCAAATTGGGTTTAGCGCGTTCTGAGGCTCCCTTGTGCTAGGAACCGCTCATCCGACAACCCGCTTTTGCCGTCACTTTCCTCCCCTCTGCTATCGTCAACGCTCCTGATTCAGCAGTTCGAATCAAGGTTAGTTTAACTTTGACGATGCACTTTGGCCTTGTATTAATCAAATTGGTGCGAAAATGGTTCTAACATCGTCCAGTTTGCCCAAGATGAGCTACATCGCCCGCCGCGGTCTCTCGACCTTGATCCCTCCCAAGGTAAGACAACCACCGCAAATATGCGACAAGAGAGATTGGAATCTTTTCATGACAGAGACTAACTACCATTAGATCGCTTCTCCCAATGTGAGCCAGCCCAGTTACCCTCGATAATCCTCCGGGACGCACCCCCGCAGAATTGTTTCCCGTCCTTTCCCACACTCCGAAATTCAATATTATACACCCGCTCATTGCAATAACTGACATTGGAGAAAAGGCGATTGGTGCCGCTCAGGATGCTGCCCGTATGGAGCGTGTCGTGAACTTCTACGCCCGCCTCCCCCGTGGCGCTGCTCCTGAGGTCAAGCCTACCGGCCTCATTGGACGCTACCAGGCCCGCTACTTCAGCGGCAAGAACGCCTCTGCTGCGCGTAAGTCACTGGAATATTCTGATATGATGTGTGTATGATTTTTGACCGGTTGGATAGCCCTTGCCCACGCCATCGGTGGTATCCTGATCATCGGATACAGCATGGAGTACTACTTCCACCTCCGTATGTTACCCTCTTGATTTACTACAGTGAGATAATACGGAACAGCTGCTAATGAAATATCAGGTCACCACAAGAACCACCCTCACTAAACTTTTCAATTTTGACGTTTGCCAGGTGTGGTGGATTTGATGTATATAACACCAAGCCTTGAATCAAGCCATGTAGAGGAGGAATCACCTCATGTCTCATTATTCCTATGTCACGAGGGTTGATTACAGAAAGAATTACCCGTAGCTTGTCGGTCATCTTACCCTTCCATATGTTGCCGAAATGTGTGTTCGCGGTGGTCATAGGAGAATTACACACAACCACCGCCAGAGAAAAAGCGAAAAAAAATTATACAGACAGAAGCTCCTCACCCTGTAGAGTAAAGACCGTCCGTCGTCACTTCTCTTTAATGGCAATCAGTCAACGGGCAGCAGCATCCGTTGCAAACACCACCAGCCACAAAGGGTTTTGGCTTCTTTTTACTACTCTTGGGTCCCACGCTAACCGAATGCAGCCACCTCAGCTTCGCCCGGGAACCGTCACCCCATTCATTCACTATTACTGCCCGCTCATCCAACCCTCCCCTCCATCCCAGAGGATTCTTTGATTTCTTCTTCCTTCTGGTCTTTCCTTTTTCCCTTTCTCCTCCGCTCGCATATTTCTCGCCAGTCCGACTTACGCGGGACTTTCACCACTACCCGTTATTAACTCCTCAACTCGAGTTGAGCGCTTTCTGCCGTCATTCGGAGATTTAGACCACCCCCTCCCCCAGGGCTCAAAACCGTTTGAGCTAGCTAGCACTTTCAACCGTGGCGATTTTCGATACCTGACCATAGGTATTTAGATCACTTTCTTCATGTCTCTATCTATGCTATAGCCACCATCGTTTTCCGTTCACCATTTCAGAGCGCTTTGTCTAACAGATGTCGCAATCTGTCGACCCTGCAGACTCGAGAATTGTTATGGCAGAGCAGAACGGCCACGATGTGGTAAATCGAACCCTGTCGGGCGGCGAGCCTTCGCCTTCCGGCGTTCCTGCGAGCACCAACGACAAGACACCTGCTGGAGGGGACGTGGGGGAGATCAAAGATACCGCAACGACAACGCAACCCGACACAAGAACAAACGCTCAGGAGAAATATGGGGAGAGAAACGTTGGTGATTCACTACAATACCAGAAGGACGTGGAGAGAAATAGTGGGGCTTCAACGACAACTGTGAGATCTGCAGCCTGATGAGTTGCGTTTTCCCAGCTGCTAAACCATAACTTAGGAGACAAGCAAGCAGGGCCCGGGACCGGTCGCATCAAGAGCACTCGAAATGAGCGGACAAACGGCTTCATCGGACGGCGGAGACGATACAGGCTCACAAGGCGGTTCAGAATCTGATGCTAGTCGAGCGGATAAGCCCTCGCGCGTTGGGTCAGTGAAAAAGCCAGCATCATTCAAGCCAGTTTCCTTTGCGAAATTCTCCGTTCCAAAAGCACCAGGCGCCCCGGCCGCACCTAAAGCCCCCGAGAGAGGTAATCATTGCCTTGCCATATTTCCCATAAAGCGAACTATTTTCTAACTGCCAGATAATATAGCGCCATTATCTACAGCTACGCCGTTGGGTGTTCCGCAGCAAACCTCACGACCGCGTTTGGTCGCAAAGTCAACCAGCCTCCGAGATTCATTAACCAAAACTGGAACAGGTGCAGCGAAGCCGGGTGGAGGCGGGCCTGATCCGAATCAAGTCTGGAATAGGAATCGACGTAAGCCATCAACAACGACCGACACCCCTTTTCTAATGAATAGTGATCGCTGACTCTCACGCGCACAGCGGCCCAACCTCCGCCTTCGAAGCACTTGACCGACGAAGAACTGAAGCAACAATATGGAATTCACTTGACGTCGCGTATTCAGGAGGATGCTGGCGCAACAGAGGGCAAGTGGGCCGATATCGAAGACGATGAAGATGACTGGGCTCCGGAAACAATAGAATGGACGGATGGGACGAAGACAAATCTTAACAATGCAGAACCACCACAACCCGGACCAGAAGCCCAACCCCCACCGGAGCCAAAGGAACCTCTTCCTCGAGTAGAGCAACCTTCACCCTTGAAGGAGACCGCGAGACCTGTTCCGAAACCCACGACATCTATCGGACCGAACCCTACTGTACTCCGACTTGGAGCAAACGCCGAAAAACAAGCAAGGAGTGCGAGTATTTCGTCCAAAGGCATTCACGACAAGTTGACCTCTTCATCGACAGCCCCGCCCCCAACAAAATCACCATGGGCACCCCTACCGCCTGTCGAGAAGGTATCTCCTGTCGTTCCGCCTGTCCAACTTCAGCCGCCATCCCGAATTCCGAATAGGGAACCCCCAGTTAGTGATGGCCCTAGTGGACCTGCAACTGGCAGGCTTTCGCCTAGTGGTTTCTTGCAGCCGAGAGAGATCGCAGCGGATGATTTTAACCGAGCATGGAAGGATTCACAAGGAGCGCCCCGGGAGCTCTACAACTCTAGGTCAGGCCGTTATGAACCTGTCTCCGAAACCAGAAGGGGGGCTTGGCGAAACGAACAAACAGTTCGTGGTCCGTCAGTCTTACAGAGACCGGCCCCGGGAGAGCAAACGGGGCCTGCAGAGCCTTCAGCAGCTTTCCAGACTCACAGGGCCGCTGGCCAAGATGGTGCGCACTGGACGCGTCGACGCACATCCTCCAATGTTAGTGGAGGAAGTGGGAGTTTTGCGCGCCGAATGTCAGTTGGTCGGCCTGATGTGACCCAGCGAGCCTTGGAAGGCAGAAGAGGGTCACAGGTAAACGGAATGATCGAACCGCAGCCGCCGAACCGAGAGTTGCCGGTACCGAAAGGAGCGCAATTACGAGATGTCTCACCTGGTCGACAGGCATCTGGATCGGCTTGGTCGACTCAAGCTCCCGCTACCATCAATGACATGCCTGCGCCCGCAGTTAGCGGTGCGCCTCAGCAGCCGCAACCACAGGCTCCCTCAGGAGAACAATCCGCAGCACCGCAGGTTCCCCAGGAGGACCCAGTTGCTATGCAAGAGCGTATCATGAAAGAAAAGAGAATGGAAGCCCGACAACGGAGGATTGAACAGGAGGAGAAAGAAGAGGCCGCAAAGCGTGAACGAATTCGTCAGAAGCTTGACGCTCTGGGACCAGCGCCCGAGAAGGCAAAGCGTAAAGAATCCATCGATGCTAGTCAAGCTGAACCGACTGCAGTATCCTCTCATTCTCCGCCCAAGCCTCCGGTGCCCGAGCCGACTGGCGAGCCAAAACAATATGGAATGATGAAGGTGCATCACCCCGAGTCGGTGAAGAAGCTCGTCGCTGCAAATGAGAGAGAACGAACCGCCGAGAGACCGCCACCAACAAGCATTGCAAAACGGATTCCTTCACCAGCTCGCGAGCCACAACAGGATGCGCCTGCAGTAAATGGACTTGATAAACCCATAGAGTTTCAACCACAAATCCCAGCCAAGCATACTGAACCTCAGGTCGATGAACAGGGCCCTCAATGGAGAAACAATCTTCATGTTTCAAACTCATATTCTCCGTGGTCCCCGAGTAATCAATTTATCAGGTCCCCTCCTTCCCTTACAAACCCTTGGAAACCATTGAGCAATGATAAGACTTTGGGCAACGGAATATTTGACCCAAGTTTAGGAGGCTTCCCTGCGAAAGATCTTACCCCTTTGCGGGGTCCTCTAAGCCTGGACCAACCGCCAATCGTGTCTGCCTCTCAGCCATTCTCTGCTCCTCCGGAAACCGCATCGATATCTCCTCTGCCTTCGCCAGAGGTAAAGAATACACCCTATGATCCCCTGGGTGCTCTTGGTCACCCGGGGCCTATCGGACCTCCAAGCTCGCAACAACCTCACTGGCCACATGAGCCTCGCGTTACTGGACCGGCAGCATGGAATAATTTCCAGGCTGTTGCAGCCAAACGTGAAGCTGAAGAAAACGAGAAACGCCGGAATGAGATGAATACATTCCGCGACGGGCCGTCTTCCCTTCAGGTCAATTTCAATGAAACATGGCGTCAAGTCCGGACCGGCGACCAGGTTGGACACAGGCAGCTTGTTGGAATTACGACGAGATCAGCGGAACCGGCTATACCGGCACCGAATCCTTTACCTGGTCTTGATAATGTTGGTGGTCTTCCCTTCCCTGACAGCCATGCACGCCCATTTGTTATGCCTCGTAGCTCGCGGTTCTTCCCTCATGCAACGGAACAGTTCAAGAAACCAGCTGTTGAAGAAGAATTTTCCAGAAGCCCTTCGCCTCCGCCACCAGAGGAGATTTGGAGTCATCCTGTCTTTGCAAGTGATTCGAACAGGCCTTTGGTTCATCTCCCTGCACCCAAACCTGTTGTCAAACTGCCGCCAAAGGCCGTGGCTCCCCCTCCTGCTCCTCCAACTTTTGCTTCTATGGTGGCAGCACCGCCGCGAAACCCGCCACCCATCCCAACAGCAACGAGCTGGCAGGAGAAGATTAACGGTCTTTTTGGCAAGAAGACGACTCCTGAGAAGAGGAATGCGTTGGCAGTTACATCAGCCACAAAAGAGCCTCTAGATGTTCCCTCGCAGATCGCAGCTGTTTCAGTTTCTCTGCCTCACGCTGTTGAGGTTGAGGTTGGTGTTGGCCGTGAGATTGAAGACGGAATCTTTACTGCTAAGCAAGTCGAGGAAGCAGAGGGAATTTTTGAAGACCGTGAGATCGGTTCTCTGCCCGTCGTGAGGGTACCCAACATGGCACCTCCAGCTGCTTGGCGTGCTGCACCGCCGCCGCCAGCACAGTCCCGGCCGAAACCGAAGAGTTTTCTGCAGGTCCATAGTGTTGAGCCGTACCTTTTCGGATTTCAAGACAAAGATTCCTCTGGCAATATTCGGGTTTCCATTCGTTTCCCTGGAGCTGATGCCCCGAAGGTTTTGATACTTCCTAAAAAGGCAAGCAGTCATAATCCTCGGCACCGTGGCCTATCGAGTTTCAAACTTCGCAAGGGTGGCAAAGTGCGAGAACGGCCTGTAAACGTCAATCCGAAGAAGTCAGCTCCATCTCAACAAAGCAGTGAGAATGTAGCTTCTCCGCGGCAGCCACGAAATGGAAATTGGGGGCGCACATCGAATGCTCCTCGTCAGGCCGCCGCATGAGTGTGTTGATTTACAGCAGAGCGTGAAGTGAGGAAAAAAAGACATTGTCAAGTTATTGCTCTACGGTTGGAGTTGACTATCTTCGGATTTCGGGTAACTGTTGAGCGTTTCACTTCGTTATTCCAAGGAATTGAGCCGTTTCTTTTCATGCTTTACTCCCATCCTCTTGTTAACATCCGGATGGAGCCTCTTTAAGAGTTTGAGCTGCCACATCCGTTCCAGCCTCTTTTCTCACAAAATCCCATCACCTTCTCTCTCTCTACTTGAACTTGAATCATTACACACCTACCCTTCTATTATCCCTTACCTTATCAATCAATCTGTTCATCTATCGCCTTCCTGGGTGCTCGTCAGGTACGGGAGCCTGTGAGCCCTAGTATGTATGTATCCCTTTTTCGCTTCACTTTCACATCTTTTTTTTTTTTTATTTTATTACTTGTGTTTTGCCGGGGATTGTTAGCAGGAATTGTTCGCAGGAAATTCAAAGTGCAAAGCGGGCGTCTTTTACGCAAATATTTGATGTGTATTTAAGCCTTCTTTGCGCCAGAGTGCACATTTCAATTATTACTTTGTTTGAGTGTGGTCTTAATTATTGTTCATAGTCCGTATTCAAATTATGTAGAAGAGATAGGAGATAAAGAGGGAGAATAAAACTAAATAAGGAAGGTATCAAACAACCCTAACACCGATTCCGAAGAGACCAAATATGCTAACAGATTCCAAAACCGGAACTCCAAAAACGACGAAAAAAAAAAGAAACATGATCTTCTCACCAGTTCCATGTCCGGCTGGACGCGGTAAAAACTGGAGGCTTCCACTGGAGACGAGCGGGATCGATCTTCCGCGATCCCTTGATCTTCTCTTTCTCTATGCGTTTCTTGTGTTCGTCGAGGGCGTAGTCGGTCAGAACGATGACCCAATTTCCTTTCTGTTGGGATTTAGTATTCTTTCCCAACCAGATATTGAGATGGGGGTAGAGGAGAAACATACATGGTACCGAAGCATGTTGAACACAACCAATGTCTCGTGAACGTCTTTCTCCGTCATCGACGTCACCAGCGCAAGTTCATTCTCACTAATTGACTCTCGATCCTCTTCCGTGAGAATCTCCACAAGCGTTTCTCGCCAATACTGCCGGTAACCCAATAGACCAAGATCACTCAGTGGTTTTTCAGGAGAACCGAGTTTGCCTTCTCGCTTGCTCAGCTCGTAGCTGAATGAGATGAGGAGTCGACCGAAACCGCGACGCTGGTACTGCGGGAGGGTCAGGATACAAGCCAAGTTGTAGCCCTCTGCGGAGTCCTTTTCCTTGGAGAAGTAGCCGACCAGTCGGCAGCCAGTTTCGTCGCGGGTGCACATGCAGTAGAATAAGAAGGGGTCGACATCGTAGTAGAGTGTTTTGTGGTCGAGGAATAGCTTGCTTAGGAGACAGAGGTTTCGGCACCAGGTTCGTTGGCGGCGGCCGTCGACTTCGAAGAAGGAGATGTAATCGTCGCGATAAATTTCGTTTCCTGGGGGGTGGACGAGGGTGCATTTTGCACGGTGTCGTTCGAAGGCGCGTTGGTTGTCGAAGTAGCTTAGACAGAACTCGTCGATATAGACCATGTCTGCGTCGGAGTATGAGGCTGGATATGGTGAGAAGTACCATGGCTCGATCTCGAACTTGCCCATTTGTAGTCTGTTCAGGTTACGGACGCGGTGGATCTCGGTTGGGTTTTGTGTCATGCTACCGCTTGTACGCAGCCTCTCAATCTCTTGTTCTCGGGACATAGACGCTTTCTGTTCCTCGGCCTTGGTATCAGAGAAGCCGACGTCTGTCATGTCGACATCATCGGGCTCTGTCTTAGGGAGTCCATCTGCTTCCGGTTGGATATCTTCCATGACATTTTCCTTCCCACCGGCCTTTGATGGTCGCTGTGGCTTGGAAATGTTCACGTTCTTACCTGTGAGGAGATCGGGAGCTGCTGAAATATCTCGGCTGTCGGTTCTGGCGCGCTTTTGCGGATTCTTGCTTGGTGCTTTGGTGGCTGCGCCGGTCTTCTTTTTCTCTGGTTTCTCTGGTTGTGGCCATTCGACTTCATGTGCTAGGTCGATTCTCGACGCGGCAATCCATTCTACACAGCCGTTAACTTGTACCGGTAAGTAAGCGTTTGGAATACTTACCATCCAGACGTTTGTTGAAGTCGACATAATGGACGCTGTAGTAGCCGTTAGCATGAGGCTCAGGCTTTAGCAACCGCATATAAAAACCTACTAGAAGGCCAGCCCATCCTTGCGTTGCTTAATCGACAAAATCTCTGCCTTCCGTAATTCACCATCCTTTACACCACTGTCAGCCATCATATGTACTTGACGAAGTAGATATAAAATCACGTGATATCATGTTGAAAGATTTGACGACGGAGAACTGAATAACGGACCTTCTGCACCATGGCCTTCACACCGATCCTACCAACCAGATTAGCATATGCGACCGGGAAACCAGGGGTTGATATTATATTGGTATGCTTTTCAATAGTTTTTGCGACTCACCTGATGGTATTAAGCGTGGCGAACCCCTTCTCGACGGGATCTGGCGTCCCCGTCGGTTCCCCATGGGAATCTCTAACGCCCATCGTGACTGGTGGTTCTTCTCTAAAAATCTAATAGATTTGTGAGATGAGGGAGAGTAAAATGGTGATGGGAGTTCTAGTCGTTAAGTCGCGATGGGGATGTTGTGGGGAGATGATGTTCTTCCGCGATAGAACCGCCCTTTTTCTAACTTGTTGCCGCTTTGGATCGTTATCCGGTTCGGGATGTTTTCAACCCTATTGAGTTAAAGAGATAGCTACGAGACCATGTGCAAAGATGAAGATTTTATGCGCGGCAGATAATACTTAGATTACTCGATGGCGCTAATATCATCGCGGAAATGTGGTAAATGTTTTGATTGTACACAAATGCAGTGAAGAAATAACCTGCAAGCAATCTGGTGATACAAGTCTTAAGAGAATAAAAAGATCCGAGGGAATAGAAATTAACATATTTCAAAACTCAGCCTGAAAACAGGTTCAATGCCATTCATTAGCCATTTGCTCCATTCCTGTAACAAGCTCATCAAGCTCGTCTTTCCGTGCCCTATACAATTCCTGAGCTTCACGCTCCCTTCTCAGGACGAACGCGACATCGTCCCGAAGCTTCTCAAGTCGCCTAAAAAGCGCTGCCTCTTCCGAGACCTGAAGAGTATTGAACGAATCGAGATCATTCTTGGACTTCTCCAAGGCTGCACTGGCTTCGATAATCTTGGTTCGAAGCGTCTTTGCACGGTTTTGATATCCACCATAGTGAAGGGCAAGCTTCTTTTCCAATTTATTGCCTAGTTCTGCGGTACTAAGCAAAGATGTCTGTACATTGTCGAATGCGCCGATCATGCGCTGCTCTTGCTGGAACACATCATCTTCCTCGTCATCCGCATAGTTGGAGAGGCCTGGGAGAGCGTTGTCATGTGACGATGACCAAGACGTTTCGAAGTTGTCTTGCCATTCCTCTTGTTTTTCTGATTGAGATGAAGTCAATTCAGCTGCAATGGCTGCGCGAGCGGAATCGAGTAACTGGTCGTCAAGACGCTGCAACTTCTTCGCCTTTCCTTCGATTTTAGCACCGGGGACAGGAAATTTGCGTGCGTCGTGAGCAATAAGAAGCGCGGCTTCTCTAGTAATAAGACCAGTGATAGTATCGGTAGCGTGCGAGGCCCGCTCCATCAGCGCATCGATGTCAAGAACACTTGGTCGTGGCAGTGCCCGCTGATAGACCTGGGATTGGCGTTTCAGCTCAGCTTGAGCGGCCTTCTCACGCGCCTCGTTTTGCCTTCTGTCACGCTCTGCTGCATCCTCTTCTGACACGAACTCTGCCGCACCGGTTGGTTCTGCCTGCTCCGAGGGAAGCTCTTCCAGTTCCCACTCTGTTTCCTTTGGCTTGGGCAGAGAAGCCAGTTTGCTGCGAATATCGGTACGCACAGACCTATCGTGCATTTTGATGTCTCTCGGTGTGGCGCCGATGAGCTGCCCACCGCCATCTTGGTTAAGGGCAAAGTGATCCCTAGGAGTTCGTAACGGTGTCGCCCCGGGGCCAGCTCTACCCCCAATTGGCGTGGCGCCGACGGCGTTCGCCTGCCGGAAGGGAGTTGCCATGGGATTAGGTGTGAAGATTTCCTGCTTTCGAGGGGCGATGCCATCAAACCCAGTAGAAGATCCTCCTTCATGGAGAGGGGTGTTCTCTCCACCAAGTAATGATGATTGTGTTTCAGTCAATGCTCTAATATTCCGAATCTCGTTCGCAATGTGGTCTTCCTCCGGAGGGGCCCGTGGTGTCCTGATCGGTGTTTGGCCAACGATGCTGGTGTAGTTTCCAAGCAAGCCCTTGGTAGTCTCTTCGTCCCCCGACATTTTAGTAGCTTTATCTCCGGCCATTCCCATCTTAATGATATCTTCCATCTCCCCTTCGCTGACCTGGGGAGCTGGCAGGTTGAGAACTCGTCTCTTACTGCTTTGCTCCGCCTCACGAATCTTCTGCATCTGACCAGCTCGAGCTGCCGCGGCGAAAGCGCTGGAATTGCTATTCTTGTCGCCTTTCCTTTTCTTTCGTTCCGCGTCTTCATCTTGGTCTCCCTTTCGCTTATTGGCGAGCTGCTGCTTGCGAGGATCAAACATCTCTCGTTGCCGCTCATTCTTGACATCTTCCTCGATGGTATCGTAAAACCCAGGCGCCGCCGGTTTCTCAAAAGGAATATCGGCGTTGTAATCCATCTCGCCTTTCTTGCGTGTGACAACTTTGATATTGATACCGGCATTCTTGAGTTCACGACGTTTCTGAAGCACTGCAAGTCTGCGGGATTCCTCGAGTTGTCGTTCTCTGGCCTTACGCTTCGCTTTCTTTCCCTGTGTGTTTGCCAGACGTGCACGCGCCTCACTCAGCATTTCCTTCTCATCTTCGTCAAGGTCAATCGTGTCGGGGCGAGCGGGCTTCGACTCGGGGTCAGGGTCGAGTTCGCCGGGTCTATACACATTTAGTAACCACAAAACCCCCCAAAGTAGAGATGTAATATTGTAAGCATACCTCAAGCGTCGGACTTCGTCTGCACTCGGTGCAGCCGCCTCTGCGCCAGATGGACCACCAAGACCCAGCTCATCGTTTTCACGAGCCTCAGCTTCATCCAACAGCTTCTGATACCGCTCTAGGCATTGTGTCGCCGTACGACCAACGATCGGTGCAATAGTTCGCCATTGTGTTGGCATCAATTTCGCTAGGTGCAGAAGCTTTTCATCCTCCTCTCTCGACCACTCAACCTTGCGGATACCGGGGTCCAGCCATTCAATCCATCGCGCTTTGCATTGTTTCGGTGTCTTTCGAGCTAGGAGGGACGAGACTCGCGCCCATTGGTTTAAACCGTATTTCGAAACCTATTGGAATAGCTTGTTAGCGTCTTGCCACGGACACAGGTTCGATCGCGTCTTGAGCGTGAACTTACCGCTGCACGTAGAACTTCATCTTCGATGTTCGTCCTGTTTATTTCCTGTGTTAGTCGGACAACCTTTATCGAATATGCGCATTTTAGCTCTTACCAGACGCCTCCTTTGACAACGGGCATGGCGCGCTATTATTTCCGGCACGACACCGTTCCACCCAAAAACCGAGAATTCAAAAATGCGCCGAGAAATAGAAAAATATGTAGGGACAGAGTGATCAAAGGCGAGGCGTTTTAACCTGTACAAAATGGCGTTGACAACGGATGAAGATGGAGCTGTTAAGCAACAAGTCTTGCGGCCGGCGTCGATAGCCGCGAAAGGCTTAGGCGCGCTAGCCGCATTAGTCCCCGCGGAACATTAGGTAAGCGGGTCCAGATTTTTGAATTATTTTCAATCCAGTGATTTCTTATCGCTCTACAAAGAAAGAACTTTGGCTCCAATTTGACATTGGAAAATTACAGGTAGAGTTTTAAAAATGTCTGCCTCCCTTGAAGCTCCCAAGCAATTCTCTCAGCCATCCCGTAAGGGCAAGAAGGCGTGGAGAAAAAATGTCGACATCACAGAGGTCCAGGAAGGGTTTCAATCGCTGAAAGATGAAGAAATCAAAGGGTAAGAATACAGCTTTTCTTTTGCGCTTTATAGACCGTTTTGATGCTGACCTCTTATTTGTGGTATAGTGGTCTGTTGACTGAAAAGCCTTCCGATGAATTGTTTGTTATCGATTCTAAGGGTTCATCGGATGTTCGCAAGGCAATCGAGAAGAAGCACAAACCTCTGAAGGCGGATGAAATCTTGTCGCAGCGCTCTGCCATCCCGGGAGTTGACACTCACAAGCGGCCGAACTCTATGGTTACAGACGGCGTCATCGAACCGAAATCGAAAAAACAAAAGAGCGACTGGGTCACTCGCAAGGACTGGTTACGCTTGAAGCAGGTCGCCAAGGATGCGACTCCTGCGCAGAAGAATGAGGGAGATGCTCTGTATGATCCCTGGGCAGATGAGGCCGACCCAACACCTGTTCAAGATCCCAAGTTCGATTACCTCGAGAAGCCGAAGCCAAAGGTTGCGCCTCCGACCATCAAGCAAGCGCCTATTTCTTTAGCTGCAAATGGAAAGCCAGTACCTGCTGTCCGCGCGCCTGGCGCTGGTGTCAGTTATAACCCATCATTCGAGGAGTGGGATCAGCTCCTGCAAAAGGAAGGAGAGAAGGAAGTCGAAGCAGAGAAGAAACGCCTAGAGGAAGAGCGCAAAGAGCAGGAGAAACAGCGTATGATTGAGGAAAGTAGGAACGACGATGGACAGGTAAAATCCGATGATGAGAGTGCGTGGGAGGGATTCGAAAGCGAGTATGAACAACCGGAATGGTTGAACAAGAAGCGCCCCGAGAGAAAGTCCAAGACACAAAGAAACAAGATCAACAGACGGAAAGAAGCCGAGAAGAAAGCTAAATGGGAAGCGCGGATGAAGGAAAAGGAAGAACAGGCTGCACGAGCGAAGGCAGTTGCCAACCAAATCATGGAACAAGAGGGTCAGCAACAGGATTCAGACGCCGATTCTTCCGAGGAAGGAGATGATACCATCTTGCGACGGAGACCTTTGGGGAAGACACCGTATGTTTCTTTCTTATTATCGTTTATGCATGCCTTACATATACTAACTTTACGTTCCCAGTGTCCCCGAGAAACCACTTGAAGTGGTTCTTCCAGATGAACTCCAGGATTCGTTGCGCAAGCTCAAACCCGAAGGCAATCTGTTGGATGACCGGTTCAGGACATTGATCATTCAAGGAAAGTTAGAGTCTCGCAAGCCCGTCAGCCAGCCCAAGAAGGCCAAGAGAAAGGTGACGGAGAAATGGGGTTACAAGGACTTCAAGGTCCCAGGCACGTCATAATTTCTTCTTCCTGTTGTTCATTCTTAATAAGAAGCGCGTTTGGTATATGTTATGGTTATCTGGATATAGAAAAGTTCAATGTATACCAATTGTTAACTGTCTTGCAACTCATATATGTGATATTATCTTTAGCACAGCAGATATCATATAGTAATAAACTCATAGAGCACAGATTCTCAAATATTCATTCTACATCAAACCCTGATCTCTTGTTGTCCAGTTGATGCGACTTTCCTGTTCGAGACCCCAAGTGGGTCTGCCGCCAAATTTTCCTAACTAGCGTTTATCAGTCGATTCTCCGACCGAATCTTTTTGCGACGCTCTCAACGTCCGGCTTCTGCGCCCAACCTTCTCTCTTTTATCACAGAATCAGAATGCTCTGATAACCCGGATATCATTGGAATGGACTTGAAAAGCCTTTCAAGCAATTGGAAGAAACTCCAGGGGACGTTGCAAAAAAAAGATAACGTTTCCACCTCCGCCCCGAAACGCAAACCCTCCGAACGCGAGTCCGAGAATGGTGCTGTGAGGAAGAGAAAAAGGGAAGATAAACCAGAGACCAAGAAATCAGATCGCCCTACTCATTTAACAAAAAAGAAGAGAATGTCAGAAGGAGGGGAAACTCGTGGAACTTCAGATTCGGCAGCGAAGCCGAAGTCGCGGAGGAATTCTACAGCAACAGGAACGGCGCCGGAAACGAAAGACTTGCCAAAGGCCAAGGTCAATGAAGGTCGGTCTCCAAGGTTAGTCATGCTTTTAAGACCTTCTATTGTGAATGCGCCGACATTTCTAACATCTTACAGCGCTGAACTAGGCAACTATGTAGCCATCGATTGTGAAATGGTGGGCGTTGGCCCGAACCCCGACCACGATTCCGCTCTCGCGCGTGTCAGTATTGTCAATTTCCACGGCGAACAAGTTTACGACTCATTTGTGAGACCCAAGGAGATGGTGACGGATTGGCGGACATACGTTAGCGGGATATTGCCCAAGCACATGGTGGAGGCTCGATCATTCGAACAAGCCCAGAAGGACGTTTCAGATATTCTCGAAGGACGAGTGTTGGTGGGACATGCAGTTGGCAACGACTTGGATGCGCTGCTACTCGGCCATCCTAAGCGCGACATCAGAGATACAAGCAAGTACCCTCCATACCGCAAGATCGCTGGTGGTGGCTCTCCTCGATTGAAGGTGCTAGCTTCGGAGTATCTCGGGTTGAACATTCAAACGGGATCACATTCTAGTGTGGAGGATGCGCGAGCTACGATGATGCTGTATCGACGGGAGAAGAAGGGGTTCGAGGCGGAGCATTTGAAGAAATGGCCAGTTCGCGTTATCGTAGAGAAGCAGGATATTGGGGAAGGGGAAGACCAGAAGAAGAAGAAGAAAAAGAAGAAGAAGACCCGTAAGAGGTGATTGGGACTTGCTATGTTAAATTCATAATTGTTATACCCCGGATCTATACTGACTGCACTTGACGGTTTACTCAAATATCAGATTTGTAGATAAATGTGGATACTATACTTATACAACTGTATTGTTTTGTGGTAAACTATTCGAAGACACCATCCATGGTGATATACTTGTATCGACCCCGATGCGGAACTACTTAACGCGGTTAACGTGCACGCGTCTTCCCCGGCCTTGAACCAGAGATCTCTGACAACCACGCAGAAATCACTTCAACCTGGGAATATACAAATCTTGACGGATCGCACATTTGCTTCCGATAATCCGTGAATAATCCTTTAATTTTGCATACATCCAACCACGTCTTCGGAAACCTCTGCGAAAATACTCTTCCCCTCCCGAATCAAATACAACCATGTTTGCCATCCGCGCCCCTCAAAAGCAATCAAACGGCCCGAAAACCGAAAGCTCGACAGAATGTTACACCCCGAATATCCTCCCCTGCCGTATTCACTACGACGGACCGGTGGACTCTCTCCAACGTTACTGGGCCCCGACAGCCGACAATGAAGGTAGCTAACCTTCCACCCACATGAAAAACCGTCAACTGACAACACACGTAGACGGAAACCTACAAACATCCCACTTCCGCGGACGCAAACTACGCGGTAGACGTGTCGCGATCCCCGAAGGCTACCAAGGCGTGGTAGCAATGCCAACAGAGCGTGTCCTTCCTTCGCAAACGAACAACAGTGGTATGGTAAACGATGCTCAGATGGAGCTGGAAGAGCCGGTCAAGGTTCTTGAGAAGCAGGGCACTTTTGATGAATTCGTGGTATGGAAGCATGATGAAGTGCCGGGTGTTGATGATGTTTATGTGAAGGGCGTTGAAGAGTGGTTGAAATTGGCTGAGGTGGTATGAGTATCCCTCCTCTGTCTGAGGACAGCTCCCGAGTTAACTGTTCTACTTAGATGCATTCGAGCGAACCGTCGACCGAGGAGTCTCAGAAGACAGTGCCTACTTAGCTGTGGTCCAATGACTATGGCGGGCATACCTGCCCTACAAATTGACGAGTTACGGCTAAGCTAGAGTGTTATATTTATATATGTTTGACGAGACACATCGGAAGCGGGCCATTTCCACCTCAACGAAGACTCCATCTACAGCAGCGCCTTTCTATTCACCACCTGGTATACTTCTAGTAGGAACCGGCATCGTGCCGGGAACTGGTTGTTGGCTGGTTTGTGGGAGTGAGGACGGAATATTTCACGCCAATATGCTCATACCTACTTACTATTTCCTGTATAAGCCAAGGATCTTCCTCGTTATGTCGGAGCCATCTCGCCAATGCGCATGCGGAGTACAGGCCCACTCCATGCAATTGACCCTAGCAGGTGTATGATTCCGACTGTAGTTGCCATATAGCATACAGTTTACAATTGATATCTTTGGTCTTTTGAGCCAAGAAACAGAAGAGCAAAAAAAAAAAAAAAAAAGGACAGAAGAAAAAGCCGTTATCTGATAAGTATCTGACCGCCCAATTCTGCCAAAGAGGGACGAGACATCTTAGAATTAATCTCGACGAGCACATCGACAAGTGACAGGCATTGGCTGCTATATTCGTAGCTTCGCTCACCATGGCTGCCAATTCTGAAAAGATTTCCCCGGAGGTGCTAATCCCGAATTTCAGGATCGAAAGGCTCCTAAAACAAGGTCCGAACAACATCCCACCTGAACACAGGATATCGATATCCGAGCAGGACATCTAGCTAACACCATCTACAGACCAAAATGGTCGTCGCATCGCAATGCTCGGCTCCATCGACGGCCAACAAGGGATTCTTATGGCTGAACGAACAGCCTTCGCAACCGAATCCCTCCAAGTCCTAAAAGCCTTCCACGCCGCGATCCAACGAGTAAACAACCTAGGTGACAACGACATTTACAGATGGTACCTCGCATCCTCCGGTGTTGATACCAAATGCCAAGACCAGAGTAATGCAAGCGACCTCAAACTCAACCTCATCTGGCCCTGCACAGTGCAGCATATCAAGAAATACTCGGACCAAATCCTCCGCATGGTAACCGAGACACCGGAGATCTACCACAACCACATCCGTCCCTACATGCAAGCAAAGAAAGAAGGTGGAAGCTTGAACTGGGTATATAACATTCTCGAAGGCCGCACCGAGCAAGAAGACGTCATCTTCCGGGATCCCGGGCAACATGGTCAAGATGAGGGCTTCCTGATGCTGCCGGATCTCAACTGGGATCGAAAGAGTAAGGGGTCGCTGCATCTGCTTGCGTTGGTCAATCGGAGGGATATCTTGAGTTTGCGGGATTTGTCGAAAAGGCATCTTCCGTGGTTAAGGTATGTGCGGAAGCGGATTCTCGAGGAGACAGTTAGGATGTATTCGGAGCTGGAGGAGGATCAGTTAAAGCTTTACATTCATTGTAAGTGTCCAACTATCTTTCCATTGCGTAAAGATTTGAGCTAATTGATGCTACAGACCAACCGACTTATTACCACTTCCATATCCATGTTGTCAATGTGATGCTGGAAGCCGGTGCCACGCAGGCTACAGGGAAGGCATTCGGGTTGGAGAATATCATTTCTCAGTTGGAGACCATGTCCGGTGATGAGAACGCGAGTATGGCAGATGTCAGCTTGTCATACTTTGTCGGCGAGGCAGGTGAATTGTGGACGAGCATTTTCGGACCGCTTAAGCAGGGACAGAAGCCTGCTATTGGAAACTAATGCTTAGCAGCTGCGGTACGATAGCATGAATCATGATGTGACAAAAGTACTGCTCCATTGAACAGTAAGACATGGGGTTAAAGGAAGATTAAAAAAAAAAAAAAAAAAAAAAAAAAAAAAAAAAAAAAAA
>NW_024467315.1:401185-419893 GCF_000600275.1 Aspergillus ruber CBS 135680 | reverse complement strand
AAAAAAAAAAAAAAAAAAAAAAAAAAAAAGGAAGAGGAAGAAGAAGAATATCCACTCGCCAAGCATGGTTCGAGCATGAGCGATATATGAACAATTTGTTATTGTTATTGTTGCGTGCCGTCGCAGTATCTTGTGATTAGACAGTGATTGTGCTCTAATTCCCATGACTGATTACCATAGCCAGCCCAGTCGTGAATCAAACAATATGGCAGTATTGAAAGATCGTATTAGGAACAATGTCTATTCGTATAGTGCGGAGTAGTAATAGTCATGTACTCTGTAGGTAGGTATCGACATGTATGTGGGGGCCGCTGGGTAGATGCAGCCTCAAACAAACTTGTTATGTTTGAGCTTATCTGCTCCTTCTCCTTCTCCTTCTCCTTCTTCTTCTTTCTTCTGGGCTGAACAATGTTTGATGGGGCTGGGGCCAAGCTGGGATCATTATTGCATCCCACTACTCCATAAATTGGGACAGTTAGCTCACTAAGTACTAGTCACAGGCTACAAACTAGTAAGTCCCAGGGCCAATATTTCACAGGGCTAGACTACACGAAAAGAGAGAACCACCCTCCCCTGCAGAATCTCTACTAAACTCCACCACTTGGCGTGAGTATGATTTTACGAAACAGAATGAAACTACAAGCTGCCCAGATACTACAACAGGTCCTCAAAGTCGACGCCCACAACATAACACCGAGGGCTGTTACTCCACTTTGAAAACTTTGAGTGGGCGAAGTCGCGAGTACTAGTTAACTTTTAACTTTTATATAAAGCCGGACCATACCTATATTCGTCGATCCGATTCTACCAATCAAAAGTCGCTTCCTTCACCCATCTTGGACATACGTTTGATATTGATATAGGACTGGACCGGGGGACTACGGCCATGCAGCCAGCATACTTTAACTATGGCCAACACATACATTCTTTGTGCACTTGTCTCTTTGAACTTCGTGATTAATTCCTTTAGTAATCAACTGATAGACTCCAAATCGTCTATCCTTGTGATCGGGAGTTCTTCTATTCACTCCGAATAGCGCAGCAATCATTGTTGACACTAACAAACCGGCATGGCCGAGAAAGAAACTCTGCGTTACTTTCATTTTGAAAGCACCTCAGACTTCCGACCTTGTGGACAAATTCCCACTGTTGGCATGCTCTGTCAGGGTCATTGGGTAACATCAACATACAAGAGGGAAAACTTCATTGAAACTAGCCCCAACAGCTGTAAGAAATATAACTGGCACTGATCTTCTATCGACCAATCCAAGCATATTCACGCCGTCGTAGCAACTTCTTAATATAAATATCTGCTCTTCAAGCCTTGTTCTTTCTTCTTTTGTTCCATCGTGTATCATTCGTTCTGTTTTCAAACGGCCTGCTTCCTCGATTGAATATCAAGATGAAGGTCGTTCTAACTATTCTTTCTCTGTTTGCCTTCAATCTTTTCTTGGGTCTCTGGTTTATTCACGCTTTTTATGTCGAGCAAAGTACCTAGAAGACCTTAGACTCGAGGCAATTGAAGCTTGGAAAAAGGAGCGAGAGGAGAGAATAAAGCAAGCGGAAAAAGCATCAATACCTGCTAGTTAAAGAAGAGAGAAGGGAAGAAGATCTGTCGAGCAACACGGTCCTAGAGACAGCTTCATTCCATCATTTCGTGCAATGATTCAAGGTATATTGTAAGCGAGGTGGAAGCACTGACAGACCCTGGATAGCTTCTGTAGCTATTGTCTTAGTATTAATTGAACCAAAGTCGTATATAGGCGTATATCCGTTTGTACTTAAACAGAATACCTGCTCTTCTTGCGGCTATACAGAACATTTAAGATACATGCTTCATTTATGCAATGATCAAAACCTTGCCATGTCGTCCACCTGTATCCTAGTTCCTTACATAATTCTATCGTTTTTCTTTCTTTATATCATCCATCTATGGTTTAATTTTTGGCATTGTACCCTTCACTCACCTCTTTTCTATTATAATACACTAAATTGGCCATTTGAGTATATCATCTGTGCTACATGGTTCAACTGTGAAGCCAGAATTTAGAATGGATTTCGTTACATGTCCTATCGCAGTACCAAAATTGTATTTTTTTTTTTTGGCATACTTGACAGCAAATCGCACCGACACAGTATGCATTTCAATCCATCACACAACAAAAAACATTAGAACATCAGACAGCCTTCCACCTTTACTTACTCATCAGGGTCAATCAAGTCGTCATGAGTGTAGCTATATTTGCCAAAAGTTGTATGTTCACTAGGTTCAGCGAGTTTAACACCTTCCCTAGAAGACTGGCTATTATTAGACTGGAAACCGACACTATTAGCACAGTACCAGACACACCAGATGACAAACAAGAAAGAACTCTTTGAGTATACATACCTCTTGTTGGTTATTCGAGCCAGAGAAGCCAGAGAATCCGCTTGCACCGTGCTGGCGAAGCCACTCGTCCTCGTCTTGGCGGGTGCCAATGCCAGAACTACCAGAGAAGTTTTGGGGCTGATAAGGGTCCTCAGCTTCCTTGGAGAGGCTGCCACCCTTGCGCTGAGAAGTCATGATTGATAGTGTTGATTGTGTATAGTTCTGGTTGAAAATAGAGGAAGAGGTTCGAACAATCCATTATATAAGTTGCGTCTCCAAATCCAATTGATTAGACGAAGTCATACAAACGTAGGCTGACATCAGAGATGATCTTATGAACCAGTGTTTTATAATATTGCATTCCCCTGTCATTGGAACAAATGGAAATTTGACTTTCTGGAAATGTTGGTGAATCTGGGACACTGCTTGGAGGCTTCCATGGTCGAGGTTACGACACAACCTTGCATAGCGGACTTATGCACCACTTATGATGTGCATATGTAAGATAGAGCAAATGAAGCAATTTAAAGCCAATACCATGATTAGCTTTACGAAGACAACTGAATATCCATGGCGTTCGTAACTTGTTTGTTCATTATAATGATGTAACCAACTCCTAACCGTTGTGTACTTTGTAGGTATGAGGTATGTACATGGTATAGTGCAAGGGTCTGCCATCGCGCAAAGAAGAAAAGGCTGGATGTGGATCTGTACCTCGCTACATATCTTTCTTCCTCAGAAGATGAGTGGCCCGAGGGCATGGTCTGGCCAATGTTGCCGCGTTGGGGCCCTGTAAGGGTCGACTGGAAAGCCAGCGCTTGAGGCAGGGCTCTTTCCCTGTCCCGGATATCGTCGCATCAAATTCAATAGACATTTGTTAACCAAAGGTCTCTAGTCGAAGGAATCAGGCAGTTTCTCGATGGTGTATTTGCCTCTTGCGACCTTCATAATCGGCACACCAGGAATCTTGCGGATGCGGCGAGTGAGCTCCTTATCGTTTGTTCCGACAGTATAGATACGGTGCTTCGATATCTATACAATTTGATGTTAGCAAAATATAAAACAAGATACTTATCGGTCCAATGCTGAGCAACTTACCCTATCTACAATACAGTCATCTGCATATGTGCCGCTGTGGTCGCATTGAAGCCTTGTCCACCGGGGGTCCTTGGCCACTCGCAACGCCAACCGGTACTTCGGACCAAGCTTTTCAAGTTCGGCAATGGTGCAATCAGTAAAGCACGGGATACACTTTGCATACAACCTAATAGCGCCCATTAGCAACTGTAATCCCACTTTCCCCAGTATCGAAGAGTATCACGCACAAGTCCATCATAGAAGGAAGCATATCCAATTTCGCCCGAATAGTGTGAGAGACAAAGTTGGTATCGACGAGCACATGGTAAGGAGGTCCGAGGGCTGTGTTCGCAGCGAAGAACATGTTGGTTGGTGCTTGGGCGACTTGTCTGGTCGACTCTTCCTTCTTCTTGTCTTTAGGGATGGCAGCCGGAGGGTTCTTCAGACGTTCATCATGCTTCTTGATGGCGAGTTTCATCTGTCGTTGTAAACCTAGTGTCAGTATATCCGTTTTTTCTTATCGCGATGCCGTGGGTTTACATGCCTGCGCATATTTTCTAGTCTTCTTTTGGACACCCATGGTGAATATGTGTGACGGAGTGGTATGCGATAGATTCAGGCTTGTTGGATAATAAAATTAATACAGAAACCGTTTGTAAATGAAGTTATGATGTAGAGACTTTCGTTCAAGCGCATCGAAGCTGCGCAGATTCAGAGCGGAGAAATTATTTTTGGCGGCTCAACATTTCCCCGGGTGATGGACCGAGATAGACGCTATACCGTATACGATTAGCCTTATCGTTATCAAGACGATCATTCTGCCATAAGTTTGAGCGCTATCCCCATAGACCGCCCACCCATAAAGCTGTGCATACATATTGCGCGTCTCGAGCCCATACAATAAAAGAGTACATTACTCCATTTAATCTTATGAAAAATGTCCCGAGGGAAAGAACTCACTCCCCAATTATGCTCCCGCATATGTGAACTCCGTTCAATCGGCTGGGGCGCCAAGCGAATACACAGAAAACACCCAGAAATCCCCGTCGGCACTACCAGAACAACCATATCCCGCGAACACCTACACGACAATAAAGGGACGATACCGCGATCTGGCAGACTGCAGAAGCTGACCGAGGAATACTGCAACCGGTTATTGGAGGCTTTGACTAGTAATCCAGAAGCCACGAATAAGGAGTTGCTTGAGACCATAGAGTATGCGGTACAGAAACGGACTTTACAGCGTGTGATTCAGGAATTGAAGGCTGAGAAGAAAAAGGAGCAGGAGGAGTTGCAGAATCAACCAGTTGAGTTGAGTCGATTACTTCTACATC
The DNA here is from genome assembly GCF_000600275.1 of Aspergillus ruber CBS 135680. Taxonomy (NCBI): domain Eukaryota; kingdom Fungi; phylum Ascomycota; class Eurotiomycetes; order Eurotiales; family Aspergillaceae; genus Aspergillus; species Aspergillus ruber. The sequence continues at coordinate 415,114 of NW_024467315.1, read as the reverse complement.
TATATCTACATCTACAAGCGAGTCAGCGTCTACAAATTCGACTCCTACCGATGATCTAACTCCTACAAGTAATCCGGGGCCTACATATAACCTGGCGCGCGTAGTGGGTCTGACGACAGAAATATTGTTCATTTCTGAATTTGGGGCGCATTAAATGGCGTTATAGTGCATTGAAGTATTGTAGGAAGGCTACATACGTTAATAAATTTTTATACAACCTGGAAACCCCTGAATGGACTGTCTTCGGGCTTATTGTGGTGGAATCTAGAACAGTTAATTTGGATATTCAATATAGCTTCACATTGTCCATACTGTACTTCGCAACAGAACAATCTACAAAGTATCTCCTCACTTGTGTGGAAAGGATGCTTTCCCACTTTCCCACCCAAGTGGGGAAATTTAAGCATACAAGGATGTTGAACCACCAGCTATGAGAATGACAAACGTATCAATGCGAAATAAATAACCTCGAAGATCCCTTGTATAGCCTTCGAATCATTCTCGACCAGTGTGTTTACGGAACACCAGCCGGTTGCTATTCTACACTATATACATATCATGGCCCAAACAAACGATACTATCCCAATCCTAATCGTGGGCGGCGGCCCCTCAGGCCTAACCATGGGATACATGTTATCCCAATTAGGAGGTATGCTACACCTTTCTGCTACAACCTCACGATCTCCCGTATCAAGTACCTAATGATGCAATTCAAATAGTCCCATCCCTAATAATCGAACGCTACGCAACCCGTCTCGATGTTCCAAAGGCCCACGCCCTCTCCCCGCGCTCCCTAGAGCTCTGTCGCCAGTTCGGCCTGGATGTGAACTACATCCGGAATTTGGGGACAAGTCGAGAGGATGGGTATTGGGTCAATTTTATCACGAATTTGTCTGGGAAGTTGGTGGGTAGGTTGCCGTATGAGAGGATGGACAGGGGTGTTTTGGATGCGACGCCTGCGGTATGTATATGTCTACTAGATAGGGTTTCGGAGCTTTGCTAACTGGTTATTGGTGAATAGATGATTCATAATGTCACGCAGCCGATGTATGAGGATTATGTTGCGGAGAGGGTTGGGGAGAGTGATTTGGTTGAGACCAGGAAGAATCATTCTTTTGTGGGGTTGCAGGATGTAGGTGCTTACTCTAATAAGACATGGTTGCTCTGACTGATTTTAATAATCGATAGTATGGTGACTATGTTCTCACGACGGTTGAAGATCGAGGCGCGCAGAAAAAATATACAATAAAATCAAACTATGTGATTGCATGTGACGGTGCAAAGAGCCCGGTTCGACAATTTCTGGGAATAGAAAGTGAAGGAGAGGATTCTTGTGGGTTGCCTTGGACTCCAACTGTAGACATGTACTAAGCCTGATACAGATGAGTCCATGATGACCATCCATATCAATGCGGACCTACGACCAGTGGTCAAGGACAGGGTAGGGATGTTGCATTGGGTGATGGACCCCGAGGTGTCCGGGTTTGTCATTGGGTATGATTTATCTGGGAATCAAGTGCTGATTTGCAACTTCGACGTGAGTATCTAGTACGCAATTATTGGAAATAGATATTGACTGGCCTCAGGCCGAGAGACATCCTGTTGAATTATGGAAGGAAGATACCTGCAGGAGGATCGTCAATGCGGCCATCGGCACAGAAATCCCTTACGATGTGATCAGTTATCGGCCATGGCTTATTAGCCGAAAAGTTGCTAATCAGTATCGCAAGGGCCGAGTGTTTCTGTAGGTATTTTCACAAGACACTGAGCCAGAAAAAAACTAACTAGTCACCAGGGCAGGCGATGCAGCTCACTCCTTCCCTCCCACCGGAGGCCTAGGGCTAAACTCCGGCCTCGGCGACGTTCACAATCTGGTGTACAAACTGGCTGCTGTATACAGCGGATTTGCAGCAGACAGTTTGTTGGACAGCTACGAGTATGACCGGCGACAGGTCGCAGTGGTTAACTCTCAACAGAGCCTAAAGAACGGAAAGCAGATATTTGGCTTGCTAAAGGCACTGGGAACCACAGACCTTGATGCATCCAAGGCGCGTGAGAATCTATATCGCAATATCGAAGAGCCTGAAACCATGAAGATTGACGAGGGTATAGAGGGCCAAAGAGAGCACTTTGATAATCTCGGTCTTCACATTGGGTATATATATAGAGACAGAGAGATCCCAAAGAATGCCTCGGTGTACGAACCCTCTTGTACACCCGGGGCTCGACTTCCCCATGCCTGGATCAAACCTCTGTCACCAGGAATCATCAATCTACCGGCTATCAACTCCTCATACGTTGCAGAGTTATCATCAGAAGAAGTCCAGGCCAAGCAATTCTCAACCCTGGACTTGTGTCCATTCGACACGTTCACTCTAATTGCTGATGAATCATCGGCTCCACACTGGGAGAAACATGTTCAGCACCTGCAACTTTCGAGACTGCTATCGTCGTCTCTAAAAATTCAAGTGGTCGTAGAAGGCCGAGACTTCGTTATTCAGCCGGGTGTCAACGGTGAGAAATGGATTGAGCTGATGGGATTGAGAAAAGGCCAGGCGACGTTAATTCGTCCAGACCAACACATCATGGCATGCTTTGACCTTGAGGAGGGAGTTTCTCATATCTTCCAGGCGTTGAGTGAGTATTTTGATTGGGATAGGCTGAAGCAATAGATAATAAGGGCATGTCATGTGAATTTATCGCCGAAATAGGCAACTCGGCTGCCCCGCAGCAACGTCACAGCTTAGCTTCAATAAACGTTCTCCAACGTCCTATATACCCATTCTACCAAAGTCAACTTTCGGATTTTGAAAACTATCTCCAGCCCCTGTTGCTGAATTGAACTACCCTATCAAACTCCTACAAATCTGCACACACAATGGCAGACCACGCCGACGCTCCGAATTCAAACAAGGCCTTCGTGCCTCTTGGTTAGTACCCTCAACCAACTACCCCCAAAATCAAAACAAAACCAGCTAACATGTAGCCCCAGAAAATAACCCCGAAGTAATGTCCCACCTAATCCACCAACTCGGCCTCCCCCCAACCTTCGGCTTCTCCGACGTCTTCTCCATCGACGAACCCGACCTCCTAGCCTTCGTCCCCCGCCCCTCCCACGCCCTCCTCCTCGTCTTCCCCGTCTCCCAAACCTACGAAGCATCCCGCCTCTCCGAAGATGCTCCTCTCTCCGAATACACAGGCTCGGGACCAAATGAGCCGGTGACATGGTTTAAGCAGACAATTCGGAATGCGTGCGGGTTGATCGGTCTGCTACATGCGGTGTCGAACGGTGAGCCGAGGAGGAATATCGTGCCGGGATCGGATTTGGAAACGCTACTAGCTGAGGCTGAGGGGATGGGGCCCGTGGAGAGGGCAGATTTGCTGTATGAGAGTAAAGCGTTGGAGAGTGCCCATGCGGATGCGGCTAGGTTGGGGGATACGCAGGCGCCTGGGGCGGAGGATAGTGTGGACTTGCATTTTGTGGCGTTTGTGAAGGGGGGTGATGGGCGGTTGTGGGAGTTGGATGGACGGCGGAAGGGACCGTTAGAGAGAGGGGTTTTGGGGGAGGACGAGGATGCGTTGAGTGAGAAGGCGTTGAATTTGGGTGTGAGGAGGTTTTTGAAGACGGAGGCGGCTGGGGGAAATCCGGATTTGAGGTTTAGCCTGGTTAGCTTGGGCCCTGTTTTTGATTGAGCTTGATTCTGGAGGATGGTAGCAGCTTGATACCAAGGGCAGACGTGAAAAGATTATAAAGTACATTGTTATTCAAGAGCCCACCACTCCTCGTCATTAAACTTGAGTACCTCATTCCCAACACCCCACCACCCTGCCGTCAAATTCCTCGCAAACACTTCCAACGCCTCATACTCACAATCCCCAAAGAGCATCCTCTCAAGTACCTCCCTCAAATTCGGCTTCCTCGAATGCACATCTGGCACCGCCGCAATAATCCTAACAACCCCCCCATTCCAACCCACTTCCTCAAGACCACCCTTCCTCCCAATAACAAGAACCTCATACGGCTTCCGCCAAAGCCCATCAACAGGCATAATCGGCTCTCCGCTTGCAGTCGTCTTAACCCACACCCATTCCTCGCAAACAACAAGCCCCGCATCATAAATAGCGTCGTAAGCTGCTTTCCGGGGTTTTTCTGCGTTGGTTATCCAGATCGCTGCTATGCATTCTTTACTCTGCTTTCGCGTTTCTGTCTCCGGAGGAAGGTAGGTGGATGGGTTGAGTAAATGCATCCGCAGAATATTGCGAATAAACCCGGAAAGACCATCCATGTCGAAATACGCCTGCGTGTTGTAGTGACGACTCCGGCGGACGGATCGGTTCGGCCATGGCGGGTCTAGAAGAATTAGGTTGAATTTGTGGGATTTGGAGAGGCCTGGGATTAGGTGTTGTGCTGAGTTGGGTTGGGAGGTTGATAGTGCGCAATGGAGAAAGTTGGATAGTGCTGGGACGGTGAAGATGTGTGGCTTTGCTGGAGATTCTCCCGGGATAACTAGTGATGCCGATTGTTGCGATGGATTCTTGACAATGGCATTGGAAAGCTCAGTCATTGACAAGAAGTGGTTTGTGCAGGTTGGCGATAGGATCACGGGTGGTTGAGAACCAACTGCTTCAGACCCATAACCATAGCTGTCATAGTCACCATGCACATCCTCGAACGACCTTTTCCGAGACTCTTCCCCAGAATCAACGGTAACTCTCTCAAGACACCACTCCTTGTCGTAGCATCCCCGAATCTCATCCAACCCATCCCTTACCGGCGCAATCAAATTTGCATGATACTCCCGCTCAACGAGGGGAATCCTCTCCAGAAGCCTTATCCTTGCGGCATCTGTTTTGGGTTCAGGGGGTGAGCGGTATGGTTCCCTTAGTGGTGGTGTGGATAGTATTTGTCTTTCTTTGGTAGATGTAGTGGTAGTTGTTAATGGTTCTGGTTGTGAAAAACGTAGTTGTTGTGTTCGGGAGAGATATTGAGCTAGTGTGATGGAGGTAGGGATGTCGATGAGGAAAACGGTTTGCGAGGCGTTCTCATAGAGGATTGAGGATTGCTTCATCACACATAGTTGGTTATTGTTGCGGATGGGGTGGGATAAGAATGTAATTTCAGGTTGCGGTTACGAGATTTTTAGCAGCACGTGTCCACTTAGTACTAGATTTGGCATCTATAGATCTACAAGCTATACACGAGAAGTAGCAAACCCAAGTAACAAATTTATATTTAGTCATTTCACGCGCTGGACAAGAATAAAACAAACAAACAAACAAACAAACAAAAAAAAAAAAAAAAAAGGCTCCAATATCCCCGAGCAACAAGCAAGCAGTCGTCGCAATACTTTTCACACTGTATCGTTTCATCTTTTTCGCATCCTTTCCCGAGACGATCCAGCGTCGGTCAAAGGTCCTTGAGACGGTCATTGAACACATGTCGCCAAACAATCCTCTTTATATTTCATAAGGGAGCAAAGAATAAAAGGAGTAGGAGAGAGAAGAAAATCCTTTATACATGAAGATAGACTCGGATCAAGTCTTTGAAGTAGGTCATAAGTCCGGATTAACGCTGTAATGCATTAGTGCCTGGATTCCATGTCAATCTAAGCCATAGGAACTTACTCGTCCACGTCGTCCTCCAGCAGCCTGCTGGCCCTGTACTGGCTGGGGAGGGTAAAACTGTGGAGGATACTGGTACATTTGTGCGGAGCCGAGAACAGGGCTGAACTGCTGTGGCGCGTAGGCCTGCTGGTTGAGCTGGTTCATCTGCGTAGGCGGGGGCTGCGTTTGCAGTGGGCGCATGCTATCCACAGACGGGTATCCAAAGTTAGAGTTACCCATTGGCGGGTAGATACCAGCGGGAGAAACGCCCCGAGACTGTGCTGCCAGGTAGGCTTGGTATTGCAGCTGTTGCTGGGCCAGAGGAGCCATAGGGTCTTGACCGAAACCACCACCGTTAGGTGCACCAAGGCCATTCAATGGGTTGGCAGAGCCAAGACCATTAAGGGCATAGGGGTCAAAGGGTGGCTGCTGGTCAGCAGGTCTGGTGCCGTCCAGGTTCTGAGCGAGCATAGGCGGGAACTGTCCGTTGAACTGTCTATCTATGCCTGGCTGAGGGAAATTGGGGTTGGTCTGCCGAGACCCCGGGCGGTGCTGTTGCTTCTCTGCGCTGGAGTTATCCCGATGGTGGTCCCGTGAGCCTCCGCGGGAGGAAAGACCAACCTCATCCATCAGGCGCTTGTATCCCTGGCTTGGGGTAGCCTTCAACTTCGTCAAGACCTTAGAAACGTTCTTGACAACCTCAGTACGCATTGACTCGTCAAAGAATGGCGTAGTAAGAACCTTGAAGATCAAAGTGGCGCCAGAGGTTTGGTCGCTCAGGATCTTCTCGAGGATCTCATCTCCCGGGCTGAAAAACAATGCCTTCAAGACAATCTCGCGCGCTTCAGGCTCGTTGCGCTGGTTGATGACCTTCAAAACAGTCAAGTAGGCGACCTTGTGAGTGCAAAGGTGGACGAGGTGAGGCACAAGTCTGGGTGCGAGCACAGTGCGACGGCGAGGGAAAGTGCAGGTGTCCAAGAACCAAGTAAGCAGCAGAGCGCCGTTGGCGTTGGTCGCAAGCTGCACGCTGTGAAGGGCAATGGCAGCTGCGAGCATGCGCTGCTGATCTTTGGTAGAGTGGTGGCTTTCAAGACAAGCACGCATGGCACGAGCACCGAACCGTCCCTGGGCAACTTCCCACATGCGGCTCAGCATGGTCTCGAAGATGAAGTCATTGTAGGGAGCACCAAAGCGCAAACAGCACTGGAGGACGTAGTTGCCGTACTGATCCAAGAAGAGGGGAACAGTGGACGGACGGAGAGCATCGACAATCATCTGCATCTGAGATGGGGTCTTGGTGACATCGATGATCTTCTGCGCAGCCCAGGTACCGTTCTTGTGTACACCAATTTCAGCAAGATGGGCCGAAATAGGGCCCAGCATTCGCTCCTTTGTGGGCTCAGAGCAGTATTCGAAGAGTTTCTGGACGACCGTGTTACCCAGGTAGTCAGAAGATAGTTCTGCAATTTCAGGGAGCATTGCATTAGCGGTCTCTTCGATCTCCTGGATAGAGCACGCTCCATTGTCGATACGTTTGCGAATGTCCCGAAGACGGGGTGCGTCGAACATCCGGGTCTGGCTCGGTTCGGGGATAGTGGCGATCTCATCTTCGAATGCTTGGAAGGCAATTGCTTTCTGAATACTAGCGGAAATGTTGACCGAATCCTCATCGGTTGCACCGAATTCCTGAACAATCTGCGTCATCTCCGGCTGCAGCTCCGGAAGGGGCGGAATCTGAGGAACGAGAACCTCATTCCTGTCTCCATCGCCAACAATGTTTGACTTGAAGTTCGGGTCGGGAGTGGGAGAGGACTGAATACCATTAGCGCCCGGTGTGCCAGAAGCAGAGGTTCCGGGAACTTTAGCGTAGCCAATCCGGACAGGGCCTGCGCCTGGGAAGATCTCCTTGCCGTTGAGCAACGACTTAGCCTGGACGGCACTCTCAATGCGTTCAAAGTTGACAAAGCCGCAGTTCTTGTGGGTCAACACACGGGTCGACTCGATCTTGCCATAGATGCCGAAGATAGCCTCCAGAGAGGTGACAGTGGTGGAGACAGGGATGCTACCAATCCACAGGGCGCGAGTCGGGCCATCCTGGTTGTTCTCATCCGCCGTCTCAGCCGTTGGCCGGACAGCCAGGTTCGCAGCATTGCCTCCAGCGAGCTGCATCATCTGCACCGCTTCGGTCAACTCATCATATTCGCCGTGCTCCGGGATGTGCAGATCGGCAGCGCTGAAGCTATTGTCAAGTCGCGAAGGCGTGGCAAGGTAGTTGCGGATAGAGGATCGCTGGGGTGGCGTCTCCAGGATACCAGCGGTCCTGGCACGAGGCCGGTTGACAGCCTGGCCAGCAGCATGGTTGGCAAAGGCTTGAACAGCAAGATTGTGCTGATGGATCTGGGCCTGAGTCGCAGCCAACTGAGCGGCCGTGGCTGCGGCGGAGGGGGTCGCGGTGCCCGAGGGAGCCTGCGAATAACGGTTCTCATATTCGAGATCCTCGTCATCTGCGTATTTCTCCTTGGCATTTACTGAGTATGATCTAAAACGGTTGTTGTTCTTCATCATAGCCAATTCAGCCAGCATAGGGGGCAATGCAGACGCCTGCTGTTGCTGCTGTTGTTGTTGCTGCTGCTGTTGCTGGAGTAGCACATCAACAGAAGGTCGCACAAGAGTGGCCCGTGCTTGTTGTGGCGTTTCTGCGAGTCCCAGGTAGTCCAGCGTCTTCACATCGGTGTCTGCGAGTGATTCCCTCGAGAAGGATGACTGACTGGGTGAAGCTGGTCCCTCCGAGGACCGGATACTCGCGAGAGTGCTAGCCCGTTCGCGTCCGGTGGACCAGTTGGTCGAAAACAACGAAGGGCCAAATGGGCTAGAGCCCCCCAGGTAGTTGGTTCGCTGAGGCATCGAGCCGGCCCGGAGGCGAGAAACACCACCTGTGCCGCTTCCACCAGCAGCCGGAGCAGAATTCGCACCAGTGTCAATTCCGGACACCCCGGCAGGGCGGAAGGGACTTGTCGAGGGCGTAGGTCGAGAGCTTTGGGAGACGGGCGGCTGGGAGTTCAGATCACTAAGGAGGCTACCGACGGGCGAAAACCGCGAAGGGACAGTGCCAGCTCGAGCTCTCCGGGAAGTGCTATGGAGACTGCCACTGGAAGTCGGGATCAGGTCGGGAAACCCATCTTGACTTGGAGACTCGGGGATGTTTTCACGCAGCGGTGTGGAGTGGCCACTAGTTGGCGGGCCCCAGATGTTGGGGGAAATGCCTTCCTCTGCTTGAATTTCTCGTGCTCTACATTATAAGAAAACCAGCATCAGAAGGAGTTCTTTCGCCACACAAGTTTGCTTCCTCATGGGGTAAAAAGAAAAACCTACCGCTTGGAGTACAGCCGAGTCCCGAGATCATGAGAAGGGGATCCAGCCCCTAACCGCGCACTTCCGATTGACCCGGCCGCGTTATTTAGACCATTGGAGGGTCCAAACGGTGACTTGACCGCGGTGGATGAAGACAGATCACCGGGAGAGCTGCGACCTGACATCGGCTGAGTGGTTGGAATGTAGTTGAGGTTCATATGACCGTCGGGTCGTGAAACGGGCAACATTATCGATTATATCCTTGTCTGCCTCAGTCCAGGCAGAATCTCTATATTCCCAATCTATGATATTCCTTGCGAGAAGGTGATAATGATGGGCGGGAAAAGGTATTCACGCTGTTATATCGGGGAGGGCGGGGTCGTCGAGTCGTTGAACCAGAACGGATACGTAAGCTCGAATGAAATAGAGAATAAAAATATAAGGAATCAATAGAAATGATTCAAACGAAGGGTAATCCGTCCAAAATGCATAAATGACTGTCAACGTGTAGCGATGACAGCTTGGTTTTGGTTGGCCGTCGGGAGACGAGAAGTTGCCCACAGACCACCAGATATAATTAAGATTTCGGGATTGGAGGTCTAACACACTAAGCCGCTGAGAAAACGCTCGAAAAGTCCGTCAAGGCACAGGAAAAGTGTCGAATCAAGACGAGAAGAATTCAAGCGAAGAGAGGGCTCGAGTCAAGAAAAAAGGATCGAGGTGGCTGGAAGCGAATTGCGCGGCCAGACAAGGCAAAAACGAAAAACAAAAAGTTATCAATATGGAGAAGAATGATTAATCAAGAAAGGAAGAGAAACAACAAGAGATGATATAAAATAGAGAGAAAAAGAAAAAAGAAACAAGATGGAGGGAGAGGAAGAGGAACAGGGAGAGAGGGAGATGCGAGAAGAACAGCTGTGAGGTTTGGAGGAGGGAAAAAGATGTGCGCGAGTTCGATCGAAGGTTGGTTGCTGCGGGCGGTGCTGAAGTCTCCCCGGGGTTCCGGCAAAGCTCAGCGTGCCCGGTTAGACGATCTGGGCTGTTATTTATTGTGAGCAGCTCAATGCTGCGATTGCAATGCTTCCCCTTATATCTTACTTGTAGTCTTGATGCTCCTGGATAGTCGTTCTGTTCACTCGGCAAATCTCGCGTCAGCCATGACTGTCTCACATCATGCACCGACACTTTGCAATTGATTCACTAAGTCTTGGACAAACAAAGTACAGTGATTTACAAACTAACGGTCTGTTCAATATGATCTGGCAATGATCATCAGATACTACAAAGGAATGGCGCAGCGTTATGGAGTACGGAGTACTCAGCTTACCCAAACTCCTGGTACTTGCGATGCACCAAGTTCCTTACTCGACAAGTTTGTCTATGCAGGTCGAGCCTTAAATTAAGCTGATCTCTGTACTCTATATTATAGTAGATGCTAAAATCACAGCTCTGTCATACAGTCCATGGAGAACACCAAAGCAGCTTGCGTTCCTGGCTTACATAGTCACACCCTCTGTCAGCCAGATCCGTTCCAATGGTTTGCCTTGCCATCCGTCTTGAGCTGAAACACACCAGCGCCCCGCATCCCGGAAGTTTGTGAAGCTCGACGGTAACTACGGGTTAGGAGATTCAGGCCGGAAATGAGCTGACAGAGGCAGTCATGTAAGGGACTTGTCCATGGTGTGTTTGAAGATGAACAAGAAAGCAACAACATCGCGCTGTGAAGTAGCATTCCGGGTGCGGTAGTCTGGATGCTCTATCTTATCCAAAGTACAGACGGAGTACCAAGCACTGGAATTCCTGATTGGATTGTTAGACGTCAAGCATCAAACAGTGGCCGAAATCTTACATGCTTACGGGTTGGAGCACGTGGTGTTCCATTCCCAACCACAGCTGCAGCTGCGTAAGGTACACACTCCGGGGTACTCCGTACAATAGGTGGCTAACAACAACCACTCAGTCGCATAGGTTGCGTACGCAGATTTCGTTCAATTCCCCTCAGTAAGAGGGGATAAAGTTGATAGACAATCCTCAACCATGGATCTATCCCAAAGGCATGCATAAACCCATTGTCTGCACCATCCATGACTCCGTATTCCAATTAGTGCCTGTATGCCTCAGGCTACGATATACGTAAGCACCGCCACTTGTTCTGCCGTTTATTCTGTCACCGCCTTTATCTTTTGCTGAGCGTTTGATTCAAGGCGTTGAATCGGATACTCGTCGCATCTCGTCTCTCATCTTTGATTTGTTAATTACTTAGCGGTTAATGCATTTAACTTATGAATATATTCGAACGGTTGAAAATACGTTTATTTGAACCTACAACGCCCGACTCCCCGCGCCATAACTCCTCGCAGCTCGGCGAGATCACTCCAATCCTTGAATATAGTACGGTCGTACATACAACATGGCCGAGGATGTTATCGCCCAATCTGCCGCTGAAGCGGAGCGGGTGGAATCCCTCATCTCAGGACGCGCGAAACGAAGCACCGCAGGCCGACACATGTCCGCCCTTCTCAACGCCGAGGCCGACGATGAATTAGCCCTTTTATTCGAAGAAGTCGAAGATGACAACGAATTTTACGACGCAGACCCGGACGCCGGCGAAGATGACGAACTACTGGAATCCTCCGATGACGAAGACCAGGGGCCCAACGCACAAGAAGAGGATTTCGAGGGAGAAAACGAGCTACAAAACCAGGCCAAGGCGGAGAAGAAGCGAAAGAAGAAGCAGGAAACTATAAATTTACAGACTCTGCGGAAAAGAGTCAAGATTGATCCTGCTGCTGTGCAGTCGGATACGGAACCTGCTCCTCGGCCGAAGAAGAAGTCGGAGCGAATTTCATGGATTCCTACGGATGAGGATGGACCTACGCGGTCGTCATCGCGTCGCCAGACTATGCAAAATAAGGAGGTGACTCATGCACGGTTGAAGGATAGCGAGGAGAAGCGTGTTCGGTTGATTGCTACAATGGAGGAGGCGGCTAAGAGGAAGGCACGATACAAGCCCAAGGGGATGACGCAAGCTGAGCGGTTGGCTGAAGCAGAGCGCGTGGAAAAGCAGAACAGCAAGAGTTTGAATCGATGGGAGGAGATGGAGAAAAGAAAGGCGGAGGAAAGACTTGCGAAGATTGAAGCCCTCCAGAACCGACGTCTTGAAGGGCCTGTTATGTCCTATTGGAGTGGTTTGGCTACGTGGGTTAATGGTCGCTTGACGCGCGTTGGAAAGGTGGACATTGCGCAAAAGCAAAAGCAGGATAGAGAAGAGAAAGCCAAAAAGAGCAAGAAGGCCGTTGAAAAGGATGATAAGAACGGCAGTGGGAAAAAGTTTTCGCCAATGACGGCAATTGGAACTCCAACGCCAGGGCTTGCTCCTGTCCCTGCTCCCGAGAATGCGCAGGGGCCGGTACCTAGCGAGGGTGATGCTTCGAAGCAAGATCAGGCCCCGCCAAATCAGCAAGGTGATCCTAGCACGAGTCAAGCTCAGACCCAGACTCATGTAGACAGCCAGGCCATTACAGAGAGTGGCGATAAGGCTCAGGAACAGTCGGCACCGGCAGTGGTGGAGGGATTTCCCACCGCTCAACCACCTACAGAGGAAACCAGCAATGCTCCAGATAACGATATATCGGCCAATGGAGCTTCGGATCAGAAGCCAGTAGCGGACATAGAATTACCACCTACGGAAGAGATCCGTAGAGGATCAACTGATAATGCAGACGAAGCGCCTAAAGGAGACCCAATGGAAAGCGATCAGAAACCACAGGAGCCGGCAAAGGAACCCGGTCCGGAGACAACACAACCGTCAGAAGAAGCATCGAAGGCTGCACCTGCGGGGCAAGTGGAAGAGATCAAGCCAGATGCTACCCCTCAAGAGGCACCACCATCTGCACCAGCTCAGGCAACACCTCATATAGGAACTTCTGCATCGGCGGCTGCTGCGGCACCAGCCGAGATCACACTGGCTGAAAGTGTGCCGATGCCAACACCGCAGGAACAACTGGCTCCTGAAATCCACGTTGATCAACAACAGCCTGTGGCGATAGATGAAGGGGGACCAGAGTCGGGGATTCCCCCGCCACCACCGACGATAGAGCAGACGGGAAGGATCCTCACAGTTCTGGAAAATTTTGACGATAAAACGGCACACAGTCGGGAGTTTAATATCTATTTTAATGCGAAGAAGCCGCCTAGACTTGCCAGTGAGTTTTCTTTTATCGGCATTCGTTGAAGTGGCCAAGCTAACGAAACAGAAATCTCCTCGTCACTGTGCGTGATCACGTCTCTGCCATCACGGTATCGCGATCCAGAGACCTCGCTCCCCTTTTCTAATGCATATGCACACAAGGAGATCCGCAACACGGTCGACCAGCGGTATGCCTGGAGTCCGATGCTGGGTTGCTATGTTGGACCGGTGGGGGTAGCAGCGCGGGGCGTACCGGAGCGATTTTTGGGATCATCTCAGACCGATGCTGAGGGGCAGTCGAGTTAAGAGGACCGTGCTGTAGCCGGGTTGTTCTACTGGTTACCTGCAGGAATATCGATGACCTGATAACCTTGGAAGAAATATACGGTGTACGATATGGAAGATAAGTTTGTAGTTTAGATACCCAATTTTTTTGTATTCTCGGCCATGTGTTATGCATAGCAAACACCATTTACCTTGGAGGATTAATGCAGGTGAAAAAAATTCTTCAGATTATGCAGATTGACCTAATCCCTCTCATCGCACATTGGCCGTCCTGTTACCTCATGAATTACCCCATTGTTCACGACGATGATAAAAATAATCACAATCACAGCAATAAATGACGGAACGAGCGTCGCGTCGCGTTGCATTATGTATTACTACTACAGTACCTCCCGTATCTATGTCTGGTTCCGGCAGAGTCCTGAGTCATTATCCAACGAGTAAAGTTTTCCGGAAGAGACGGAAAACCCTCCACAAAGGCAGGAAACAAACAAAAAAAA
>NW_024467315.1:375788-401085 GCF_000600275.1 Aspergillus ruber CBS 135680 | reverse complement strand
AGAAGAAGAAGATAGTCAAAACAGGATAATGATGAATTCAACGCTGCCAATGGGATTCGTAAGGCGGGGGGGACGGTACATTTACGGAAACATGCCATGATGTTATTCATTACTTGATCGAGACATATTCTGAAACAGCAATAAACAGAAAGGCCGTACTTCTATCCTGTACAGTTAAAGCTGGGGGGGCAAAAATAATAGCACAGGAATTAATATTGGGTTATCTAGATTTCCCACAGGATTCAATAGAGGTGACAGTGACAGACAGACGGTGATGGTAGGGCTGCACATGGCCCGCTCATTGGCGGTGGTCAGTCTATCTGACGTGCGTCTTTCTGGGGATGGTGTGGGTGGCTCTTCTAGACTCGGGGCCCGTGGAGCAATGACCAGGCATGGTCTTTTGATCTTAGCACTAAGGGAAGTGAGGATGCCCGATGACCTGCAGATGGTCAACGATCTAGATTGATAGTCTTTGTGCTTAGTTTTATTTGAATTTTAATATATAAAGTGTCCCTTCATCCCTCTGTTTTTGCCTCTGTCCATAGTACTCAAGTCACTCAGTCTCATCTGTCAACTAAATATAGAAGTCGAGGTGAGTCTAGACAGGTCACGTGTGGCCATTGCGTGTTGCCCGCGTCTCTGCCTCAGGCCGTGACTGCCGGTCTAGAACGGCAGTTGACGTGCTTTACTTACCCTATGGTCTACGCATACAAATACTGACAGTCATGCTTTCTTCATCAGTTGATCTTTCCCGGGTTCTCTTTCTTCTTTCTTGACATTTTTGAAATCATTTCAACTACCGATAACTACCTCTCTTGACTACCTGTCTTAACACTTCTCTTAATACCTCTTTTTCTCCCCCGCACTACAGCACTCGTTGGATTATCCTTATATTGTTCCACATTCTGAGCGATTTCCTAGACCTGTCAGCTGCTCTACGTTAATCCCTCACTGCCCTTGCATACGCATTCGGTAGAATAGTAAAAAATCAGAGTAAAGACGAGGAACAAAGAACCGGACTAAGAGAAACCACAAACGGTATGTAGCTTATCTTTCTCCATTCAGGATCTGTTATCAGGTGCCACGGACGGTTTCTAACCGGAATTGTGCCAGTCCGCTACTTCGTATTCGCCGGTCTCAGTCGAGCTTATCACCTTTCTCGCCTCCCTCCCGAGTACATATTCACTCTGCATTATCATACATACATACATTCCATTTTCGCCTCTTCACAGGAGTGACGATCTCACCGCGCGTGCTCTTGTCCAACCTCGGGGTGTTTCTGCATTGGTTGCTCGGCTTTCCAGAACTTGATCTTCATTCTTTTTTTTTCTACTTCCCCCCCTTATCGAGTACAACGGTCTGAAACGGCATTGCCCTTTTTTCGTTCAACCCGGGAAATCTCTCATACTGTGCTGCGGCTTCCCTATCAGCATTTCACCCAAGGTCCACTCCATTCCGATAATCCACTGGGGGACCGGCCCTCGCAAGGTACCATCGAGTCAACTATCCATACCGAATTGTCAATAGTTCCGTCTCGTGGATGAGACGAGTCTCACCGCCATCCATGACTCAAAGCACCGCTCACACCCTCCATCCCTCTCCCTTCTCCTCCTCTCATCATCACCAACACCGCCGCACTCCGTCTAATGGTTCCAAGTTGAGAGCTGTCCGGCCCGCTCTACATCGACGAGGCACAACAAATTACTCTATTCACAAGCTGGGTTCCGGTCAGGCAAAGCAATCGGTCAGTGTTGACGACGATTGCGAGTCGGAAATGGCGGCCAGCTTTCTCAATTTCTGGTATGTCCAAGAACCTTACACCCGGTTCGGTCATCTGCGGGTTCCCTATCTATAGATAACCTTGCGTCGACGCGTCCATTGTTCCTCAAGGCTGACTCGTTCTGCAGCGCCATGTGCGAGAGACAGATTACTGTACCGGACAATTCTCTTCTGTACTGTAGTGAACGGTATGCTATAAAAACCTGGACGTTTTTCCCTGGACTCCTACTAAATTTTCCATAGCTGCCGCCGCAAAGACTCTTGCAAACCATTGTCGGCTTCTTGCCCCTCTACTGCCTCCATGCCTCTCTCTACCTCGCCTCCGACCTCTCCTCCCATGTCGCCGCGGGCCATCGTGGCTCCCATGACACCCACCCGCAAGCCCAGTGCTGTCATCCGGATACCCGGCGAACACCACGATGCCAAGACAGATCTTGATCCAAGTGAATGGAAGCCGGTAATACCAACGGGCTCGGTGCCCAATGGTCTCAGCACCTTGGCGACATCCGAAGCTTGGAATTACCTGTCTCAGTTCCACGATGAGCCTATGGCGCCCACGCGTCGACCTCGTGCCATCCACCGCACTTCGACGACTAGCTTGTCCGCGTTGAGTGCACCGAGTATGTCCGGGATCGCTCTGCCGGCGTTGACCAGTACTCCGTCCACGGTCGCTTCGTCCTTTAGTAGCAACGCGTCAGAGGGATTGTTGCACGAGCCGATTCATCATCGTCCGTTGCCACCTCGCCATAGCAGCTCCAGTGTTACCAAGGGTGTGCAGCTTGTGGTACCCCATGTGAAGACTTCGGCCGAGGATGTCACGGCGCCTGACATGTCGGATCACGGGTCGATCTTCCCCGCCAGTAGTTCCATCTGGAATGGATCCGACAAGACTCTGACAAGAGCTTGATTTCTCTTATGTTTACTATCTTTATTTGTTTCACGAGCCGGATGGACACACGGATGAGGATATCACGATTGACTGATGACTTGACGGGCATGTTTTTTTTTTTTTTTTTTTTTTTTTCCATCTTGATTTCCAGCGATTCATGAATAGATTTTTAATCGGACAACCGGATAATTGCATAGGTAGATAAGCACAATTACTACTGTCTTTACTGGACACTTTTCACTATCATCCACCGTAGCACACTCTGGGACTACAACCATAACCGTCTGAAACACAACACATACAACACCCCTTCTTTAGCACCATCCATCTATCCATCCCAAATGAAAAAAGAAAACTCACAAAAGAAACTTCCACATTCAAGCTCCACAAGTCCTCAGGCAGACAGTGTATCCTCGGAAAAGGCCGTGGATGGAACCGTGAACTGGGACGGGGCTGGAGATAGAGGTTGTGTACGATTCGATAAGACACTGTAAATAGAATAGAATGGGTATGTTAGTTTCTATGGTGTTTAGTAGCAAGTAGCGGAGAATGATTTGCTTGTTTTTTAACCTTTTTAAGTCATAGCCTGCTATGTATATCATTTACTGATCCAAGGCATCGCGTGGCGTGGTGTTGCATACTGGACATGTAGGTGGCGATTAGGCATCATACACACAGGACGCATTGACGTTTGTATATTAAATTGCGGATTATAGGGCTGGTACTATGGTGCCTGTTAATGAATAAAGAGGAATAATCTGTAGGTTCTGTTAAATCTGTGAATGTCATCAGTTTGGGTATAGACATCCTCATCAGGTTATTTTGAAATTTTGTCTCTCGCCTTCTGTAAGAAACATCGTCGACTGTTAGATACCATCAGTGCAAACATCCACGGCGCCAGTCTACGGAATATTGTCGATTCTGAAATATTAAGTTAGCAAGTTGCCGGCAGAATCTCTAAGAATAATACATGACATATTGTGCCCTCACTTGAAACCAGCCAGAGTTCGATACCGAAAATTGAGGCAAGCAGATCCCAGGTCTTTCCTACCGTTTGGCGTGAACTCCTGGACACATGTGCTCAAACCGGGATTTCCGCATGTTGATATGTCGAAGTTGACTTTTCGTGGCTTCAAGGCTTTCGTTGGTTGATATATTCTACACCCTGTATTTTATGTTATACTTAGAATTATAGATGCTGGAAACTGATTGTATGGGTATTCATCGAAATCATTCATATTCCTACTGCTTTTCCTTAAATAAACGTAAATAAAGTCCACATCAAACAGATTAAGGTGTGCAACGACCAGTGAAACGAGGATACAAACTGCAATCCCGAACAGTGTACCGAGCACACAACCAAGCCAGGAATCTTTCGAGACCGAGACCGTATCCACCGTGGGGGGAGGTACCATACCTACATTAATTGTTAGCATCCAAGTAATGAAGAGGACATAAGAGAGGGGGGGAACCCACTTTCTCTGGTCAGTGTACCAGTAATACGGCGAAGGATCCATGCCCTCACGCTTGTAGGCCGTCATCAACTCCTCCCAGTCGTCCATTCTCATACTACCACCGACAATCTCACCAACACCAGGCATGAGGACGTCGACACTCTCAGTGACGCGACGGTCTTCGGGGTCACGCTTCATGTAGAAGGCCTTGATCTCGGTAGGGAAGTGGGTAAGGAAGATGGGAGTGTTGATGATGTCGGTCATCTTACGCTCAGCAGCCTCAGCAATGTCATCACCGAACTGGTGGGGCTTGCCCTCTTCGTTGGGGATGTCGTGCTCACGCAGCCATTCGATGGCATCGGCGTATTTCATGCGGCGGAAGGGACGGCTGGGGGGCTTGAAGTCGGGGTTGAGTTGGTTGATGAGAGCCGCGGTGGCGGGCTCCGCCAGGGTAAGTTCGATGACGCGACACATGACCTCTTCGAGGTGTTCGAGGAGGTCGTTAAAGGTGATGAAGTCGAGCTCGGCCTCAAGGTGCGTGTACTCGGACAGGTGGCGACGGGTGAGAGACTTTTCAGCACGGAAGGATGGGCAGACGCAGAAGACGTCACCTAGCGAGGGCAGGCAAGTTTCCAGGTACAGCTGCGAGGATTGAGTGAGGTAGGCGTTTTCGCCGTAGTAGTCGAACTTGAACAGCGTGCTGCCACCCTCGACCTGGGTCTGGACCATCGCGGGCGGGGTCACTTCGAGCATGCGGTTCTCCTCGAATGCCTGGCGGAATGCCCGCAGCGTGGCCGCGCGCACCTTCATAACAGCCGATGAGGTCTCACCACGGAGCACCAAGTGACGGTTGTCGTAGAGGGTCTGCGGGTCCGCGTCGGGGGCGACACGGGTGGTGATTGCTTCCTTGTCACCAGCAGCACGTCCGATAACAGTGAAGAAGTCCGCGTGGAGTTCGCGGTTGTTGGGGGCGTGTTGCTTAGGCGGGACCGCCTTCATCTCACCGTGGATGGACATCGAGGTCTCAAGGGTGAGAGTCATGGCATCGTAGGTCTTGACCAGGTCACCGGTCAGGACACACTGCAAGTATCCGTATCCATCAGCCAGGGTCAAGAAAATAACACCCTTCTGAGCGCGCAGACGATGCACCCGTCCCAGCACGCGCACACGGGTTCCCGGGGTCTCAGACTCGGGGGAGCCCAGCTTCACGACCTCCGGGTCAGTGACATCCAGACGGATGCGGGTAGGCTTAGGGAGCGAGGTGTCCTCCTTGATGACAACCTTCTTGGCCTCCTCCAGAACCTGCTGGCGCTTGTCGGCCTCTTCCTTCTCCCGGATAGCCAGCTCCTGCTCCTTGGCGGCCTTCTTCTTGCGCTGCTCATAGAGGTTGGTGGCCTTCTTTATGGCCGACTTGGCGGCGGGCTTCCATTCCAACTTGGCGGCGGGGTCAACATTCTCGCCGGCGGGCTCGGTCTGGGACTTGCGCATGAAGTACTGCGTGCCATCGGTGGGAGCGTGTTGAAGGAAGGCATGGGCGAGGGTCTTGTAGGGTGCGGATTCGGAGCCGTTGGCGGTCGAGTCGTCGCGTCCGACGTCCTCGTCAACGTAAATAGACGTCATTATGAGAATTTCCTTTGGGGTGTTGAGAGGGGAGTTCGCCGAGAATGTGGGAGTTAAGGGCTGTTATAGGCCGCACATGTGAGTCATGAGCTTGTCAGGACGAGGGAAAAAAGGAAATTTAAGGGCAATGCCACTCACCGACAGACAAGACACTCCGTCTAATCGAGTATTATAACCCGTTCAAGCTCAAGGGAAGCGGTCCGAGAAAAGTCGCCAAACAGTTGGATGGTTTGAATTGAATTTTGAAAGCGGTTGGAGGGGCGGATAAGAGGGGCTTATGCCTCAGGTGTCAGTACTGCGCTAACCTATTCCGGATAACTATATGAATTTACCCCGGACTGCGGAAGAGACGTGTAGATACGCCTACTATGATAGGAAGAATGAAAAATCAATGTATATCGTACTTAGTATGTGCATTTAGACGCATTTGATCTGTTTACCGAAGCCTCAGCTTTACTGTACTCTAGTTGCACAAATATAGAGTCCGCTATCTCTACAGAAATGACACTCACCATGTATTACTTCTTACATGTACTCCGTAAACACTGCATATTTGAGATTAGCGAATAACCCAATGCCATCGTATAGTTTTTCGGCCCAGTTCTGACTAAGCTTGATATATGGGTATACAAATGTCGGTCGGGAGTTGCGTATGGACATGCCGGTGGGCAGCGGTCAGCATGAAAACACACCATGTGGCTATATGCACGCGCGTTCCTATCCCAACCACGTTATTGAGCAGTAGAGGATCTTTGTTCTTATCTTCCGGGGCAATCAAATGACGAGGCTTGAGCCTGCCTCGGGTTGCCGTGACTGACTAGGAAAATCATCCTTCATGGAATGATATTGCTGCGGAAACAAAGCAAAGAACTGAGTCACCTTGCTATGACCTGCATGATATCTAAACCAGTCTGAGAATAATAGACGAGATCTGGAACATGCTGCTGATACATGCGGTCAACAACAGTAGTCACCGCTGGGAGTACAGCAGAGTAGCATGACCCAATGTAAAAACTGGACCCGGAGAGCGCAATAAGGCTTCCAAATGGTTTAAGTATCATGAATTGAGTTGGAGTACGGAGTAGTTTATATCAGTAGTGGACATGTGGTTGATACAGAGTACATGAAGCGACAAAGTGATGAACGGCGATCCCTTGGTCCCCTGTCGACCACGTGATATACGATCAACCCCGGGATTTGGGTGGCGCTGTTAGAAGCAGCATGATCGGTGTGAGAGTACGAATACTCTGTACTCTTACACGTACTCTGTACGGTGTGCATAGCACTCTGTAAGAGTCAAAAGGAACGTACAGAGTAGTAAATACAGAGACGCGACGAATCACGTGGACACACGTGATTGATATTAGATGCCGGAGTGTCGTCTGTAGGAAACAGTTTATAGAGGATCTAAAGAAGCTGGTCGAATAAATAGAGATCTGGCGATAAGATGTCTGTCGAGACTGACGTTATGGTGGGATATAGGTTGTGCCCCTGATCCAGCGGGAGACGCGCCGTGGATCAAGCAACTCTCCTTTTCTCCCTATTTTTTTTATGCTGTCAGTAAAAGACGGTATTTTGTTATGATATTCAAGAAAAACAATAAATCAGAATAAAAAGTGCTTAATCGCATCATAATCCTAATCGTAATTATACAGTGTCTGGGGCTGGCAGGTCATTGGTGATAATATCCCCCTTTTTCGCAGTGACCCTCTTGTCTTCTCCATATTATTATCCTTCACTCACTCTTTTCATCTTCTCTCTTTCTCTCTTCTCTCTTCTCCTATTCGATTCCTTTTGGTGTTCGTTTCTCCTTCTTGTTTCTTTTCGATTCTCCCTCTTCTTTCTTCTTTCTTTCTTTTCCTTCTTCTTACCTTTTCATTTTCTTCGTGACCTCCGCCGGGGATTCTTATATTATTCTTATCCCTTTGGCCTAATCAACCACTGCTCTCTCTCCCTCTTTCTTCTTCTCTCTTTTTCATTCTGATTCTCTTGTATTCTTATCTTGTTACTATCCGTTTAATCTAGGTGGATCAGGCCCTTCTCTCTCGCTGAACTGGTTGGTGCATTCTCGTCTCCTTTCGCTTTTCTTCACGGTCTCCCCCCAAGTGCACATTCCAATCCAATCGGCCTCGGTCCTCCCTTCTAGACACGTCTCATCTAGAAATAATACTCTGGATTTCTGTTCCGCACATTCTCTTTCCTCTATTTCTTCCAAAACTTCGTGTCTATTTCGTGTCCTTGTGGGTGGCATTCAAGCCTATTATTGACTGTTGGCCGTTGTTTTCCACTCTGTTGTCCTTTTTCTACACTCCTCCCCTGGCTTACCCCATTCTCTCTCCTTGCCTGTTATCGATGATTGAGTGATTCATTTGCTTCCCCTTCGTCTGTTTACTCTCTTTTCCTGCGTTCGAATCGGTTTCCTTGACCGGTTCTCCTCCCGTCTTGTCATGCACGCTCCAGATACCTCCTATTTCTCTCATTTAAACGCAGACGCCACTGGTTTCTCCCACGAGGCATACAGCTCTAATAACACCGCTCCATATCAGGACCTTCCGGACCGCAATTCTCGTCACGCCAATATTCCCTTCGATACCGCCTCCACGCCGGGCCACTCCACCGCCGATATGGCCACCTCCGGGACCTTCGACATGAACTTCACCCCCCTTCTTCCCTCTCAACTGCTCCTCGGAAGCCCCTTCCAGCCTGGAACCCCTTCCGCTTTTACTTCGCCACAGTTTACCAACTTTGGTGGTTTCTCCCAACCCAATGCCCCGGCACATTCTCAGAACCCCCAGAACCAGATCGGAAGTCCGACACAGGGTACGCAGAATGGGCTATACTCGGGAATGATGCCACCCGATGGCATGGGTAATCAGCAGTATATGAATGGTCCGCAGTCGCCCATTAACGGCAGCATGGGAGGTTTGGGAAATGCCGCCTTTGGAAGTCCCGCGGCGTCAGTCACCCCGGGCCTCCTGTCGGGAACGAGCCGAACCGTGTACCTGGGTAACATTCCCGCCGAAACGTCCGCTGAAGAGATCCTGAACCACGTCCGCAGTGGCCAGATCGAGTCGGTTCGCCTCCTCCCTGACAAGAACTGTGCCTTTATTTCCTTCCTCGACAGCAACTCGGCTACCCATTTCCACTCCGATGCGATCTTGAAGAAGCTTGCGATCAAGGGAAATGACATCAAGGTCGGCTGGGGAAAACCTTCCCAGGTTCCCACGTCTGTGGCGCTTGCGGTGCAGCAATCTGGCGCGTCGCGCAACGTCTACCTTGGTAACCTGCCCGAGGAAATGAGCGAAGATGAGCTGCGGGAGGAGCTAGGCAAGTTCGGTCCCATCGATACCGTGAAGATTGTCAAGGAGAAGGCCATCGGATTCATCCACTTCCTGTCCATCAGTCACGCGATGAAGGCCGTGACCCAGTTACCCCAGGAGGCCAAGTGGCAGGCTCCGAAGCGGGTCTTTTACGGTAAGGACCGCTGCGCCTACGTGTCTAAGACGCAACAGCAGAACGCCGCCCAGTTCCTGGGGATTGCGCCGGGATATGCGCACATCCTCAACTCCGCTGATCGCGATCTGATCACCAACGCCCTCGCCCAGCAGTCCGTTGCGGCGGCCGCCGTCGCCACGACCGCTGGAGGAGTGAACAACCTGGGTAACCGCACCATCTACCTTGGAAACATTCACCCTGAAACCACCATCGAGGAGATCTGTAACGTGGTCCGCGGTGGTCTGCTACACCACATTCGTTACATTCCCGACAAGCACATCTGCTTCGTTACCTTCATCGACCCGACCTCCGCCGCTTCCTTCTACGCCCTGAGTAATCTGCAAGGCCTGATGATCCACAACCGTCGGTTGAAGATCGGCTGGGGCAAGCATTCCGGTCCTCTCCCACCGGCCATCGCACTGGCCGTTAGCGGTGGTGCCTCGCGTAATGTGTATGTTGGCAACCTGGACGAAACCTGGCCTGAGGACCGCCTCCGCCAGGACTTCTCGGAATACGGAGAGATTGAGCTCGTCAACACGCTCCGCGAGAAGAGCTGTGCCTTCGTTAACTTCACCAACATTGCCAACGCCATCAAAGCCATTGAAGGCATGCGCAACCGCGAAGAATACCGTCGGTTCAAGATCAACTTTGGCAAGGACCGTTGTGGAAACCCACCGCGCCAGACCGGCTCTCAGCCTAATCGCAATGGAGCCGGCATTGACGGTCCGCAATCGCCATCGCCAGCCCTCAACGGCTTTCACCAGAACCTCAGCCAGTCCGGCTCGCAGTCCAGCCCCACGCACCCTGCACTGTCGCCAGCACCGGGCTCGACCGGCTCTCAGAATGGACAGCGCCACCCGTTGCAGACAGTGTCGTCGCCATCTGGGGTTCTGAACGCAGGTGCCAACAACCCGTTGACCATGTACCTGAACCAAATGTCTGCTCAGCAGACACAGGAGCAGGAAAACCGCCTGAACGACCCAATGTCCTTGGCGGCTCTGCAATCCCAATCGCTGCCCCAGCCTCCGACCCCACAGCCGCTGTACAACGGTTCCAGCCCGGATGAGCTCACCAACGGCAGTAGCATCGAACCCCCGATGCATCAGCACAAACCGTCCGCAAATGGGTACTTGAACGTCTCCACTGGCCCTACGGGACCTGGTCACCATGCTACCGCAAGCACCAGTAGCTTGAACGTGCCTCGTGCGCAGCACTCGCGGGCTGTTAGCTTGCCTTCGTTCTCTCAGGAGCCGTTTGGTCCTGTGTCCCAACCCGGACACGGCCGCCCAGGTATCTCCCACGGACCGCAAGCAAGCTTCTCCAGCTTTACCTCTGCCTTGGGTGGACTGAATCACTCTGGTTTTGGCCTGGCCATCCAGAACGACAACCACCTTCCCGGCTGGGCTGAAGAAGAGATTGGCGCCAAATAGATGCATTTTGGTCCGATCTCTTGACATTCCCTTCTATTTTCTATTTTTATTTTTTTTTGGCATGTTTCATTTTATCTCATTTATATTCATTTTTATTACATTTTCAAATTCCTTTGGTTTCTATGTCATCTCGATAATTCCCTTCTTGTATTGGTTCGGTTTGTTGTTTACATTTTGTGCAAAACTTCCCCTTCTCAGCTGCCGATTTCTACAAGATTTTAATAATCCCTTTCTATCATCATATTGTATTGCTATCCCTTTTTGATACTTTTTTTTTTTTTTTTTTTTTTTTTTTTTTTTTTTTTGGGGCTTTTTCTGCTGCTATCTTGTTTACCTGTTTTGTTTGGCTACGAGAGTGCGATGTCGATTTTAAAGCTGAAACCGGTTCAGCTCGGAACTGTCCTTGAATGTCCTATACTGTCCATTTTATTTTGCATTTGCGATGTCATTCCAGCGGATATAATCCAGAGCATATAGTCAGAGTCAGTTCCTCCTTACGAGGTTTATATAGCTGCGGAATCAACTCGTTCACCATGGGACGGGATTGAGCGTTGGACCATAGAAGCAATGATAATAATCCGCAATCTGTCCTTATAATAGTCTTGACCTACCACCAGCTTGTTTCATTCAGTTGTCTTTCCTTGATTGTCCAAGGAATATTTTTATATTTAAGGGTCACGTGGTAATAAACGGAACTAAACTACTTCGGGATCCGCTTGAAGAAACGTGACAGTTCGCCATTCCAGCGGTCGTTCATTTTTACCCCATTCGCCATTCTATTCGCTCTAGATCCGGGTCTCTAATAATAATATCACCTCCTCACAATGGCCCTCCCCCCAGAACAAATAAACATCAAACGCCGCCGCGAAGAAGAACCCGTGGAAACACTTTGTAAGAATAAAAACCCTCTCCCTTGTTCCTAAAGGAGTCACTATACATCTCCATAACCAACCCATTATAATACGTCTTAACTAATGATTAAACACAGATATCCAATCCGAACTCCACCAAACAAAGCGCCGCTTCACAGACTTCGTCTTCCAACGAGTCACTATCAGTGGCAAAGATGGGTCTCGTGTTGGCGGTGATGGTGACGCTGGCCAGGAGTCAGGTAGTTCTTCACCAGCTATTCCACCGTCAGGAAGAGTCTTGAAGACGCCTAGGTCGGTGAGCAGCTTGAAGGTTTCCAAGAAGGTGGCGGGGAGGAATCCATTTGCTGGTCTGGGTATTGGGGGTGCGAGTGGGAGTGGGAGTGGTGCTGCTGGTGGGGTGCCGATGGTAAGGGCTACGTCGCCGGGTGCGGAGTTCAGGGAGGAGAAGCGACTTGCAGTGGCGAGGAGGGAGAAGGAGGAAAAGGTCAAGAGGGCGTTGCATTCTTCTGCGACAGCTCCTGTGCCTGCACATGCGACTGGTCCTGGGTCTACGCCTGCGCCTGCACCGGCGAAAGCTGGGTCTGAATCCCCCGCGCCTACGAGCCGGAGTGGGAGTGGGCGTGCTAGTCCGGCATCTGCTGTATCTTCATCTGAAAAGGGGGCAGCGAAGACGGGCGTATCCGCGTCAGTACGCCGCTTCCAGATCTCGCGGTCCGTGGATCTCCGCCGGAGTGTCGAGGGAGGCATCCAGAAACGAAAGGGTCAATCAGGTGATGCCGTGGCGGTTCTGGTTGAGAAGTTAAGGGGCAAGTCGCATTCGCGAAAGGCGTCGATGGTGGTGGATCATTTATCGCAGGCGGGTGATGGTGCGAAGGTTGCTGCTGCCGCGGCAGTGGAAGAGCCCGCGCGACCTAGGAAACGGCCTGTTGTGAACCAGGCTGAGAAGAAGTGGCGAGAGGAGAGGAAGAATGCAATTTCCGCTGCGAAACAAAATATTTCGCACGTAATGGATAAAGGAGAGGATGAATCGGAGCGGTTGGCAAAGCAGTTTGAACAGATTGCTCTGGAGCTGGATGGTGATGGTGGCAGTACTGTCAGAGATACGGAAATGAGCACAGCACCCGCACCAAAACCATCTCCAACACAACCAAAGCCACCACTCAAATACCAACCCCGAACACCAACTAAACCTCGTCCAGCAGAGACCAAAGCATCCTCAAGGCTACCTTCCGAACACCAATCCAGCGAAGCAGTCGCAACCGACTCAGATAGCGACGAAGACTACGTCTACGACGTCTACATCCGCAAGCCCCTCCCAGAAGCTGGCCTCTTCTCTAACCCGCTCACAGACCTCGAAACCGACCAAGACGCGTGGTTCCGCCAAAATGGCATCGACACGACACGCCAGGACATTGGTGTCATTGTCATTACCCAGGAAGACGAGGGGTACTGGGAGAACTTTGTCGAGAGTGATGAGGAGGAGGAGTGGGATGATGAGGATGCGGATTCGAATGGTACCTCCCCCCTTACCCGTTTCTGAACATCTTTCCTTTGGACAGAATAAGAATGCTGATTATAAAAGCGGAAAATAACCCCGCAAACGACTACCCTGACGAAGAACTCTCCTGGGACGATGAAGACGATGACCCGTCAGCTGTGTATGGGAGGTATCGCCATAACGCAGTTTCTGATAACGAGGAATTTGACTTTGATGATTCTGCGAGTGAGGGGTATGGTGCGAGCAGTAGGAGGTATGGGCGGTTTGGGTATACGCAGGATTATTCGGATGATGAGGATGGGTATTAGCGTGACGGGCACGGGATAGCTATCTAGCTGTCAAATTGCTCGGTTGGAATAGTATGTTTACTCAGCGGTCACGTCATGCTACATTAGTTCATGACAAGCCTACGAAACCCTCGATTGCAGTGATATAGAGGGTCCATGGGATCACTCCGATAAACCCTCGCTTGTGTTTCAGAGTAGACATGAGAGGACTAATCAAAGCAAAAATGAAAAACAAACCGAGAGTACTTCGTCGAAGATAAACAACAACAATAACAATTAGCGGGTTCGGAAAGCACGCAAAAAGAGATTATGATAAAGCCAGAAAATTTTGCCAAAAAAGCTCCCGGCGGGGCTCGAACCCGCAGCCTCAAGATTAGAAGTCTTGCGCGCTACCATTGCGCCACGGGAGCTATTGTTGTGAAACCGATCATTAATAAAGTACAACATTGTATTTTAATAAGTTCATTTTTAATTATATCGTCAAATGTTGTCCCCGAAACTTCCCGGCCCTCGAGACCCCTTATTTCACTGCTGACAAGTTCCAGTGGGGATTTCGTGACTTCGTGTATGCCTTGGTGCTCATCGGTAACTTGGTGGTACTTGTCTGAACGTGTTCCAGGTAGGCGATTCTCCAGGATCTCCGTGATAGTATCTATACAGAGTAACTTAAGATCTGGAAAGTCGAATGTGTACGGCAACGAAATATACTTTGAGGTTCATTAGAACATTCTTGTTGTGTATGATACTAGGCTACAGAAATCGCGAGTCTCTTGGAGGATTTCAAACCAACTATTTTCGTCATGCCCCGGAGACACCACCATGATATTGACATTCGAGCAGGACTCTTTCATATCATGTTCGAACTTCCTCTTGCATTCTGTTCTTTGGCTTGATCCACCTATTTAAGTCGTGGAGGGAGGCGTGCAGCCTAATTCGAAGGACAGCGAATTTCTGGATGGCCCTTTTTGCCGTATCTACCACATGGAGCCTTTTTGTAATTTGTTACAATATGTCCCTCTTCCTTGCAGTATACACAGGTGTTTCACTGTGGACAATTCCTTTTTGTCAAGCCACAGAACCCATATCGCTGGTAATATAGGGCGTCATGTGTTGGTATGAAAGACACTTTTCCCACCTACTTGAGACAGCTAAAGCTAAAGAAAAGAAAAGATACGGAGTAATTTTCACGGGCTTGTGACTAGTAGCTAAAACGAATGCTATTCATATCTAGACTAGGTAGCCTTATGACAAAAATATCGAATCTGGAGAAGAAAAGAAAAGAAGGAAAAAGGCCTATTTACATAAAAAATTTTTTCATGAGGATCGTGAAACATGGCTAAGCAGCCGTTTGTCTTAATTAATCGCATGACATCGTTGCTTGCCAATAAAGGCGCTGAACTGTCACCTGTGACTGTTGAATGAAGGACACTGGAAGTCAAAAAGAGACTGAAAGAGAAGGTCCTCTCTGTTTGTTCTTCGTTAGGCTGACTTGACCGAGCAACCTACTGCACCACATTTATCGGTATATTTGCAGAATTGGCAAGTTTATTTTGAATGTAGAATTTGTATATAATAGTTTTGAACTTGCTGTGATGCTTCTGGTAAATAAGTATTATATCTGAAAAACACCTTACACCAGCAACGTAGTTTGAAATTAGATCCCATTAAATATCGCTCTTCTGAAGACTTCTCTTACAGTGATGAGTAAAAGAGACCCATGTAGTATTATAGGCACAGGTGGCTAACTCTCCATTCATTTCGACCATAGCCTATCCAGTTTTTCTGCCTCCATGGTCCCTGGATACTTCCATGGTCAACGGCTTTCGTCGCATATTCCCAGATTTGGATAGTTAATTCCAAGATCTTTATATAGGCACTTAAGAAACTCTTAGTAGAATAGACATAGAAGCTAAGACATTCCAACGCTGCTGGGGGGGCGCTTTTAATTCCTGTGGCGTCAAGGCAGAAATCGCATATATCAGATTCTGGAAAGTTTATATTAGTGCTACATTATATAGTCATCAAGTCGTCATTCGTTGATTAAATGTACTTGTATTTCAGACAAACCTTGTATGATCCCGGGTTGCTCTTGGGGTGCCAAACCTAGTTCTTGGGTGTCGTTTTTCAGAGTTGTTAGTTAGAATATGAGGACAGCCCTCCTCGAGTATGTATCCAGAAGAGAGCTATATATATCATATATGGCAAAACTCAATCCTAGAAACAGATACAAACAGTGGCTCACTTGGATTTTCTGTTCGGATATGAACTCCCGTGGGTCTTGCCTGAAGTTGGAGCGGTGTCACAAAGCAAGGTACGTTTAGTATACAAGTAGATTATCGGTGTGTCTTCGGGGTTTGAATATCAGAATGTTCTGGCTTTTCCAAAGGGTTAGATGGAGATCTACTCTGCATGTATGGGAACGCGTATAGCCTTTGTTTCATGGCCCGGAACATACCACATAAGCTCCTGTCAGCGGAATCGCATACGATATGATATGACAGAAGTCAAACTCAAGGAGAGACAAGGGCTTCAACCCCTAACTTTAACAGTGTCTGCACATATGAGCAATATTACAATACGCTTTCTTCTCCTTATACTCTGGAGGTCAATCGGCGTTTCTTTCGTATATACTAGAAAGCAAGTACGTATGGAGGTCAGAGGTGAATACTCTTTTGGTGTGTTGGTATTCAGCAGGCATTTGGATTTGGTATTTTGTTACTCTTATGGATAGGATGTAGCTTATTTCCCGTCAGTGGTCTCTAACTGCACCTCGTAAGAAGTACGTTGACATTGATTTGCGGTGAGGATATAGATAGATAGATAGCTACAAAACACATGACTTGAGCAGCAGTCAGTCAATTAAGCAAGATGTACCGAGTGACCCAAATTCATTTGTGCTTCTTTGTAGGATTGCTATCGCGTCATATAATCTCTAGTTCACCATGCCGATATCATAACCGTTGGTGCACGGTTACCCACGACCTTGTAAACAACAAAGCGTTTAACACCCATCTATTACGTATAAGCACATAAATACACGCCCACTCAGCGAGATATGCGCCCCAGCGCTTACAAGGACTTACGCACAACCGCCAAGTAAGATCGTTATGCACCATGGTCTGCTGTTGCTGCCCTCTAGGTAATTTAGAACCAAACCCCGGAAAACGAACATCCCCAACAGCCCCCAAGCCTCGTCTCGAGCCCCAGTACCTAGTTCATTAAAGACAGATCAACCGATAGAGATAGACAGATAGCCGCGCGAATTAGCTCATGATAGAGTGCCTGCATACGGCATACACCCCAATCTCGTGTAAAGCAAAGCAACGCATTGCAAATCAATCAATCCCTTGCCTCGAGAGGTTGATCATGACGCTAAATCTCGTATAACGACCTCCTCGCACTGGAAAATGTTTCTATGGGTGATTTGACTGTTTTCTGGGATGCATTGCACGCTGTATGTATGTATTATGTAAGGGCG
Source organism: Aspergillus ruber CBS 135680 (assembly GCF_000600275.1). Taxonomy (NCBI): domain Eukaryota; kingdom Fungi; phylum Ascomycota; class Eurotiomycetes; order Eurotiales; family Aspergillaceae; genus Aspergillus; species Aspergillus ruber. The sequence continues at coordinate 384,283 of NW_024467315.1, read as the reverse complement.
GATGGATGTGGCTGTGGAAGGCTGGTGGCAGGTCTGTGATGTTGCCTGGGATGAATACCTGGCGCGATGGGTGAATTGTTGTTGATGTAGATGTAGATGTCGAGGCAAGACATGTCGAGTTGACGTATATGTCGATGTCGATGTGGATTAGATTGATGAACATTGTTCGTATGAATACCATTACTCGTACAGATACACATATGTATAATACATTATATTACATTACAAATCGGTATTTACCGGAGGATTCCAGACCTCCAATATGAACTCCGTAGTACGGAGTCTTAAAAAAGTACATCGCTAATAGCTCACTGATTTAGTCATATCTCGATTACGAACTCTTCACGCCAGTTGAATTAGTTGACAGGCCCAGCCGTGGACCATTGATTTAATCGGCGGAGATCGCCGACATGAAGAAAATCTCGCCATATACGAATCACCTCCAAGGCTAACAACTGGACAAGAACCAAACTTGGGGGTGGACCTTCTCGGGGGAGGGGGAAACTGCTTGTACAAAGTACTATGTATTGGCAATATCTCTGGATGGGCCAGGACAGCCTGCATAGTAGACATAATATGACTATCAGGAGACCTCTACCATGTACAGTGATGCATGCAGATGAATCAATCACCAACACCGAACCAACACCCTCCACCACAGCCAACAGACTCTGCGCATTAACCACCCAGTGTCTACGCAGCCGGACCCGACATTCTGGATGAAAATGTGATGGCGGTGCATTAGTTTTTGAGGCCGGCGACTGACCGCTTGTTTGCTCGTATTGACGGTTCAGGAGTTTTCCAGAGTAATTCCTCTTGTTCCGTGGAGTTATTCTAACCCATCTCCAAATCGGGGGTCTCAGGCTCGGAACATGTCACAAGACACCTACGCATTCTGACAAGTCTGAGAAAAATCCAATCTCGCAGCAAAAACTGTTAGTCGATCAACGGCCGCCGCGGCCGGGCCTGCTGGAGGTCAGTGTTATGTGCCTGCTGCAGCAATAGTAATAATAAGTTGCAATAAGAAATTATGATACAGCTAACTAGTGACAGAACCTGTTATTGGCTTCTATTATTACCCTTTTAGTTTTAAAGGAATGGTCTTTGCCCCACGTGACGGGGCCAAATCAACAAAAAAAATAAATTAAGAAAACTGGTTCGCTGGTTCGCTTGCGTTCGATTTCGAAATCCTCCGGTGGACTGCAGAAAGACTTACTTTACCTCCGGACCTCGGAGTATGAGAGTTATTACTCTACCGGGCACCCTAGAGGAGTTGGTTTCTAACGACCGAGATGCGCCGAATCTTTGTCTTCTCGTGTCGGATATGAACTGGAAAAGAAATAACTCACACTCATCACGGATTACATGTATTACGGAGTTGTACATTGTCCACAGTGAAAGATCTAAGATCGACCGATCATCTTGCGTCCTGGTCTTCACCTTCAACTCCAGACTGAGCAGCAAGAACAGTTTTCTGTCGATCGATGCCGCATCTTGCCCCTCAGTAGCGATCCTAGGGGGTAGGTGAAAGGTGTTGGCAGTTCCAAGAGAGTAACCGAGCACGCCCGCAATCTAGAATCAGGTCAAGTATTAATCTTTGACGATATGATTGATTCCTGATATCATTGACGGCCCAACAACTGCAGGACTTTTTGTTCATTCTGGGTCAATGCTCAGCAGACAACCCACCTCCCCTCTTTCTCTCTACTTTCCCTTCCATCAAATGGGCGATGCTGCATGATGATCTGTTCACCCGTCGACAAGTGACGGATGTGCAATGCTATTTTTGTGGGCTGGGTCCAGAAGACACGACACGTCTGCTGTATATCATCATATCATCATTTTATCGTTCACTGGCTGTCAAATGAGGAAATTGAAGGAAAAAAAAAAAAAAAAAATCAACCATAGTACCATGTATTGAAGATTTCTCCTCGCCCTCTCCCCAGAATTGTGGACTTATCATGCCATCGGTTCCCTGCAAACGAGAGGATTGTACTCCATAAGCACTCTGTAAATTACTATCATCCGTATCAGAGGGGGGTAAAACATCCGACGGTTGACAAGGCGATGCCGATCTTTCTTTTTCAACCTGTGGAATTTGCCGCTTTGCCGCCTCAGGAGGCAAGACCAAGGACTAACTCCTATATCCGTACGCACGCACGTACTCCGTACTCCGTAAAGAGCACAGTCGAGAGTCTGCGGGATCTCCCCGTCCGTTCCGGAAGGCCGATTATAACTAATATCAGACGGCCTGAAAATTTGGTCATTGCTTTTTATGGGCCGTCTGTCACTTTTTCTTTTTTGGTTTCGCCATTCGAAGAGCCAGGCGGAGGGGGGGAGTCCGTCGCCGCCGCCTAACTACTAACTACTAGGCAATATGCAATGCGGCGCAGGAGTTGGGCCCTTTGGCGGCTGTGGATGGGGCTAAGGGTGGTTAGTAGCTTTCCCATCAATCACACCTGAAGATCCCCGCCGTTACACAGTTTACTGTATCCGTAATCTGTAATTAGGAATACCTGGATAGGTGAGTCAGCCATGAGCTGGAGAGCCTCAACTAATAGGCTTGTACCCTCGAATGCTCAGCAGTTCTTGTACCAGTAGTAGTACTCCGGTCAGAGTACGACGAATGCCAGAATAAACTCACAATCCTAGCTAACATGTTCCACGCAAGACCTGCTCGCCACGTTATCCATCCAAAAAGGCTTTCTTTGTTCTTTGGCCGGGGGGTTGAGTGGTTGGGAATGGAACTAGAGCTCCAGACACTGCTTCGAGCACGGGGCACGTGACCGACAGCGGCTGCGGGTCACAATACTATTCTCGAGTTGCCGTAGTATAAGTGGTAAGGACGTACTGAGTAAGCGGAGATAAAGAAGGCAACTAGGAAGCATAGTCGGGGCCTAATATGATCAGGCATACCTGTGCTTTGAACCTTCCATAACTAGTTGATGTCCACTATGTACTAATTGCGCAAGTACTGTGCCGCAAATGCGGCGGTTAATTATCCCTCTGCAGACGTAATAATAAGATACGAGAGTTCTCACGCACAGAACAACTGGATGCAGTACGGCTAATACGGGTGTCTGTACTTGTATTTTTTGTAATAATCTGATCAGGAAAGTGGATCTAGTGGGGACAGGCTGTGCAAGACTTGAAAAAATAGTGCAAAGTCTGTCGGATTGACCGTCCCCACCTGACAGTTGAGTCTCAGATAAAGATAGAGCACTCTGTACTTCGTTCAGAGCGAGAGTATTTGTATGGACATATCAGGATAGATGTAGAATTTATCCAGAGGATATACGCCATACTACGTATAACACATACGATACAGATGTATCATGTATCTGCATGAGTTGGCAATACTGCTGAATACCAGCGTCAGAGCCGCGATCTTATTGGTCTGAGCGTCCCGACACCACGGTTCGGTCGCCAAGGCTGCTGCAGACGACATTCCGCGCCCAATAAGCGCGCTGGTTACCATACAGGAATACAGAGTGCAGGAGCAAAATACATATAGTGAGGAGAAAGGAGAGAGATATTGAGCACATCTTGTAGCAGTATAGGATGAATCTATAGTAGACTAGAAAAAGAGATGGTAGAAGTACTAAATCAATCTAGAATCGAATCTCCGTGATAGGAGATGGAGCTATTGATTGACATCGGGATTTGTCTGCTCCATTGCCCCCAGGAACCTTTTTTTAAAATTAAAAAAAGAGCTCAACCTCTAATATTACTCCGTATCAAATCTGTAACATTGCGGGGAAGTGGGAGTATAGAGATGATGATGACAGAAAAAAAAAAAAAAAAAAAAAAAAAAAAAAAAGCAAATAAGAAAAAACCGAGGATCTCCCAATCTGGCCGTGACGGACTGGAACTGGACCCTGTAGAATATTATAGTTAGTCGACAACGTGACCTGACAAGTCTCTTTGAAAGTGAACTCTCCACTCTCTTTTCTTTCATTCCCTTATTTTGCTCGCACTCTCCCCTTCTTTTTCCCATACACTTCCATTTTTGAACTGTTGCAATTCTTACGAGTCCTTGCTTCGAGACAGACAGATTGTCCACTTCTGTCTGCTACGTGATTCAGTCTATCGGCCTAGGGCTACATCAAACACCCAGGAAACAACAACCGCCACACGAACCAACCAGCAAACAATCCGGGAAAGGAAAAAGAAGGGAAGAAAAAAAAAAAAAAAGAAGGCGCTTTCCGAATCCCAACGTCTCGATTCGCTGCATGGATCCCAGCGTCCTTTCGCACATACTCCCACGGCCTAACTCATTTTGCTGCATGCCACCCTGGGAAACGTTGTTGGGATCGTCGCTGCGATTTGATTGACTAGTTTGACTCGATTGCACTGATTGATTTAATTGCCGTCGTCATTCTATTTTATTCTCCCTGTCGAAATTGGCGCAGGTCAATCCAGCGCTTTAAATCCTGCCCGCCATCACCTTTTCTTTTTCTTTTTTTTTTCATTCGAAGTAACATTCAACTATTTTTCTTTTCTGCAATTCTTCCACTACATATCAAATCACATCAATCGATATGGAAGCTCCTTCATCACGCCAGAGTCGAATGGCCATCGACTCTATCCTCAATCCTTCAGGGCCATCGTCTGACTCTGCGTCTTATACATCACCTGTCTCTCCGTCATACTATACCTACTCTTCAGAAGGCTATTATCCTTCTCATCGTCATTCTCATCAACATCACCGCCAATACCCATACCCTTACCCCGAGAGCACAAGGGCATCATTCTCGTTCCCTCAAGGTCCAGTCCCGATCACCTCGACTGAATCCTCTCCCAGCCCCTACTCCAGAGACCGCTACGACTCCGTATCCAGCAGCAGTTCCAGTCTCACCGCTCCAACAACCTCCTCAATTGCCTCAAGAGCCTCCACCACCTCCTCCACAGCAACCACAGCATCAGCAGGGCTGGAATCGGGCGACCGTCGCCGCCCGCCACGCCCCAAGTACGAAGAAGAAGAAATGTATTTCATCTGGTATCACCGCGTCGACCTCTGTCAGGAGTGGAAGGAAGTCCGCGAGTGCTTCAACCGGCAGTTCCCCAACCGCCAGCGCAGCGGCTTCCAGGGCATCCAATGCAAGTTCTACCGTTTCATCAAGGACAAGAGATGTCCTACACTACGGGAGCAGAGGCGTATGCGCGATGGAGAGTTCTTGCAGCAGCCGTCAAGTCCTCAGCATCACTCGTCTGGGACGACGGGGTCAGGGGGTTCGGATATGGGACCGCCGAAGTTTGGGGTTGTTGAGTGGATGGGGGTTTGGTATCCGTGGATGAGGGAGAATCAGGAGCAGGTTAGGGTCAAGAAGATATCGCGTTGATTCTTTTATTTCTTTTGCTTCTTGCCCTTCTGTGCAGTGTACAGGGGGGTTTAATTATGACGAGGACTCCATGATCAAGATACCTTTTTGTTTCTTTTCATCTTATGTTTTAACTCTACTCATTAGAATGGTCTTTATTACTACTTATTATCTGTACTATCACTGTTAATGACGATATCTGGAAGGTGTTCTGTTTATATTCGGCGAATTCTCGCACAAACTGCTCCTTCAAGCATCATACTATCAACCAATAGCCCAGTAATTACCAGTACCGTATGCTTGTACGCAACACCCAATATAATATAATACAATACAATACAGTAGCAAACCCACAAGTGGAGATTCTTCACACCAAAACAAGATCAAATCCCGAACCCAAATCCCAAAAGAGCACACATGCATATACTTCACACAGATGTGAACACCACTAACCATATTCATACACATACATAACATGCAGAATATGTACATAAATCCCCCTCCTCCAAAAACCGATCCAATAGCATTCCACTGGAAGATACATCCTAGATTTCTGTCGTATCCTGGGGAGAGCAACCGTGCACACCGATAATGAGTTAGTAGTGACTTGTATTCGTACAGCTCAGGATGTATATGTACCTTGCTTTTGGTTCTTTTGATTCTGGTCCATACAAAGTTGGTGAAAAATTGCTCCGGAATTCTGAGGCCTTGGAGATGACTACGAGTATGCCTTCCATAAGGTGTGCTATGCTGTGTTGAGTTTTGTTGATGCTGGTGCTGAAGACTCGAAGATTTAGATCTTTGAGCTTTGTCTCGGCTTGGTCTTTTTTGTTGAGTTGCCATTACTGACAGGTGGATATCTCATTCTTGCTGACGATATATGCACGAACTTGCATGTAGATATTGGTGTAATAAACAACATAATATGGCTGGTATCTACTAATGACAACGGTTCAGAAGAACATAGCACTGAGAATTGAACTTGAGTTGCTCAGAGAGAAAAGGTATACAGTATACAGGTCAAAACAAACCATTGTGAGAGACGGTGAGCTCTGTTCATCTGCAGGCTGTAGACATTAACCGTGTGTCTTACGATGGGTAGCTTGAGATGCATCGCGGGTATTACCCTAAGCTCAGATCTGAAGAGTTGTATATGGATCTCACTTGCAGCTATCATTTGCAGCTTCTCATGGTCGTATCATTCAAGGTCATTAGATCAGTTCAATCGGAAACATTTACATCCAAATAATCCCTCGATTTGCAGATATTGTGGACAGTCTCGTACTGGCTCATTATGGAGCTTGGTGCCAATAACATCAAAGTTACCATAGAATTAAAAAAGTCACTTTCGTGGTGGTACAAGGGGTATTTCCGGACTGTCCTTGACCGTTCCGTGCTCGATTTCTTCCGGGGCATACCATACTCAATCCATTAAATCCAATTATCCTCGCGTATATTCTAATTCGCTTTCGGGTACCCGTATCAATTCCAGCGCATATACGCCGTCATTCCACATACTGTTGACAAATCACTCTTCAATCAATTACGGAGTATACCGAAAGTTAAGATAACTGATTCAATACTGAAGACTCGGTACTTTAAACACATCAAAAACCGATCCCCCATAAACCCGGTCGAGAAACCCCTTGAAGAATCCCTCCGTAAGGAAGGCCGTATCCCGTAAATCACGGAGGCTCGATCTGGATCGATCATACGGTTATGGGGCCATTTCTGAAACATTCAACATCAGATCAATAGTTCACGGTTGAGTATACTCTACTAATTGCGGAATAAGACGAGTATCAACCGTCGACTGAGAACCGTAAGTCAAGCTATGCGTGTGTGACATAGCCCCACGGCTAGCCTCGATCAGTATAGACAGTGCATTTACAAACATTCCTCCCCCCTCCCAAAAAAATTTGGTCTGCCATGTGATTCTCCGACATTTTTCATTTATTCTGTCAATCAGATTCTGCAGAGAATAAACTTTGGTATCAATTATCGAATCCACTGTACTATTTTTTTCCGTACTCCATATGTATCCATATTTAGCGAAGTTTTGCGGCTTCAAAATGGATTAAAATTCAATAACATCGTTTGTTTACTTCTCGTCCCCGTTTAAATCATATGATGGTGTATGGCCCACTCGAACCACAGTTCGATATCGAGAATGCTTATTCTTCAAGTGCCGGTATGGTTGTATTTATGTACTTGTATGTAATACTACGTGTGCCAAAAATACATGATACGATATAATCCACTTGTATTTGCACAAATACGCATGTATTACTGTGCATAAATATACATAACCCTTTACCAAATGTTAAATCATTGCATAAACGAAGTATAATCCTTCTTGAAGAATTATGTGCTCACACACAGCGTACAGTACTCGCATACAGCATAGAATACGAACGGTCTGTAGATACGGTCTGTAACATTAGCACTCCTCTCCTGTATCCCCTATGTACAAGACCTCGCATAATTATACTATACGGAGTACTCCGAGAATAGGGCATCCCTTCTCGCTATCGCCATGCAAGATGACTGATGACTATTCAGTGCAGAGCGCGTGCAGTATGCCTTGCCAAAAATACAGCGTAGTATTTAGCTGCGCCGTGTAGACTAATATGCACTCCCTACATCCCCTGCCCCGGGATATCAAAAGAAGCAATAAGGCGGGTGGTAGTGATAGATCTACGATTGCATAGGGGGGTTATTGCTCTTGGAGTACTTTTGTACTTTGTCCGAGCCAAACCCGCCCGGTAGGCTAAGGTGAGGCTGAAAGAAAAGAAACGAGTGAAAGAAGAAATGAAAACAAAGAAGCAGCCAGGCTGTAACGGTTGATCGTAATCATCACGTTCGTTGCTGACGAAGCTATGTTGGTACTTTGTTCTGTGGTAGAACCGGAATTGGATATCCCATTGCCGGTTAAATCTGCAAGGATAAATTCAGGTTGGGAGGGTGCTGATCGGATGACACAGAAAAGAGTGCAGAGATCGACATTATTATTCAATTTCCTTCGAACATCTACGATTCATGATTCGTTTCCGCATTCCAGATCATTCGTGTTCCCGCACCTTGATACATACGACTGACAATTTGCAAGCTGAAATCAACTAAATTCGAAAAAAAAAAAAAAAAAAAAAAAAAAAAAAAAAAAAAAAAAAAAAA